>NW_026947256.1:0-240000 GCF_030014385.1 Trichomycterus rosablanca
AAGGCTGCATCGAGTTAAAGTGAAAGTAAAATCTTCGATTTATGTGGAGAGAAATATAAAGTTTTCTAGAAAATCACGGTGAGTTTGTGAATATAAAGTTGTAATATGTAAATGTTATTAATCTGTATTTAATGGAGAAATGTTTAGGATTGATTTTATTACCTGATATTATTTCGGTAAGGAAAAATGCCTCACATTTAACACCGTTATTTAGGCGTGTCAACAACAACACAGATTTTTTTTACACTTTAGTCTTCTGTGTTTTTCTCTCATCCACACGAACTCACAAACCCACGATTAATGAAAACAGGATAAAGAGATTTCTGGAAAATGCTTCTATGTTTTGTAACTTTACACAGATGTTGTGACGTCAGCGCGCTGGTTAGGGTGGCCAGATTCATAGTAACAAAAAGGAGGACATTACACCCCAAAAAGCCGGACATTACACCAAAAAGACGGACGTCATATTAGGAACAGGGGGACATGATACTGCAACACACAGAATGAATCCAGAACCCATATAACAGAGTTTTTGACCAATTTAAGCAAGAATGACTGTTTTACTCACTAAATGTTGTGTCTACTTTTTATATTTAAGTCCGTTCCTCGCTGCCTCCAAAAGTTTACTATTTGGCATTTTCACCGCGTTCCTGATCATGAGAGCTGAGTGATTGACTCAGGTAGCGTGTTTACAGGACAGAGAGGGCGGGCGAAATTCAACCACCCAATCACAGACTAGCATTTAGAGGGCGGACCTTCTCCGATTGGCCAGTGGTAGCTCTATATGGAGTCAAATGAGGCTATTAAACCAATGAAATTCAAAGCATTTGTTCTGACATGTACCTGAGCCAATGGTAAATAATATTGATCAAAAATGAAACCAGTTCACTCCAAAAGGAGAATTTTTAAGTGTCCGTCCTAGCGTTGCGTGAATGGAGGACTGGCAGCTGAAAATCCGGACTGTCCGGCCTAAAACCGGACGTCTGGCCACTCTAGCGCTGGTATATACATACATGCAGGCGGTGGACAAAATAACAGAAACACAATCAATAATAAAGATAAAACATCAAATAATAAACATGTATGAGAGGATTACATCAAGAGTTCAAACTTTACTGAAGAAAGGTCTGAATTCATTACTGATAATGTGTCCACGCTGTGTGTGATTATAAAGAAAGCACTAATCTAACACATTGATGAGAGTGAGATTGTTATTAATACACTTTCATTTATTTAAAAATGGAATTAAGAATTAAGAATGTAAACCAGATCAGAGTTATTGGCATAGTGGTGTAAAAGTAATAAAATAAATGTCTTAACTGGGATGTAAAACTGCTCTGTGATGCTTTAACAGTATGTGACTTAAGTTTAAACTAGCTGCTAGTTAGCTAAGCTGGGGGGTATTCCAGAAAGCGGGATAAGTAATTAAACCGGGTAAGTTAACTCAGAATTAACGAAAACTCGAGGTTTTCCGTTCCAGAAACCGAGATTAAAGAGAGTCTGTGTCATTTACTATAGCAACTTACACTCTGAAGCTAAAACCTTAAACCTAACCCGGGGTTACTCGCACTTTTCTCATGTAAACCTGGCAGGTCCTTTCCTCCAGGATCCAGTGAATCTTAATGCGCAAATTATTCCAAGAGATCTTAGTCGGGAACGAGTTATTAAACTCAGATTAAACATCCTGTCATTTCCAGATAAATTTCTCAGCGAACGTTACTGTATTTATCAAAGTCAGTCAATTTGGGGAGAGTGGGGACGGTTGCAACATTATTAATCACAATAATAATAAAAAGGCTTGTTATAATTTTTTTGTTGTTGTAATTTTAAAAAAGTAATTGTGAGAGCTATTATCTACAAATGGGGAAAACATAGAACAGTGGTGAACCTTCCCAGGAGTGGCCGGCCTATCAAAATTACTCGCATCGACGATTCATCCAGGAGGTCAAAAAGAACCCAGAACAACACCTAAAGCACTGCAGGCCTCACTTGCCTCAGTTAAGGTCAGTGTTCATGATTCAACAATAAGAAAAAGACTGGGCAAAAATGGTATCCATGGGAGAGGTCTAAGGCAAAAACCACTGCTGACCAAAAAGAACACAAATGCACATCTCACATTTGACAAAAAAACATCTTGATAATCTTCAAGACTTTTGGGAAAATATTCTGTGGACTGACAAGACAAAAGTGGAACTTTATGGAAGGTGTGTGTCCTGTTACATCTGGCATAAAACTAACACAGCATTTTAGAAAAAGAACATCATACCGACAATCAAACATGGTGGTGGTAGTAGTCTGGGGTTGCTTTGCTGCTTCAGGACCTGGACGACTTGCTGTAATTAAAGGAACCATGAATTTTGCTCTTTACCAGAAAATCCTGGAGGAGAATGTCCAGCCATCAGTTTGTGACCTTAAGCTCAAGCGTGCTTGGGTTCTGCAGCAGGACAATGATCCGAAGCACACCAGCAAGTCAACCTCTAAATGGTTGAATAAAAACAAAATGGAGGTTTTGGAGTGGCCTAGTCAAAGTCCAGACTTGAATCCGATTGAGATGCTGTGGCATGACCTTAAACACGCCGTTCATGCTCAAAAACCCTCCAATGTGGCTGAATTCAAACAATTCTGCAAAGAAGATTGGGCCAAAATTCCTCCACAGAGATGTGAAAGACTCATTGCCAGTTATCCCAAACGCTTGATTGTTGTTGCTGCCAAGAGTGGCACAACCAGTTATTAGGTTTAGAGGGCAATTTCTTTTTCACATAGGTTCAGGTTGGTCTGAATAGCTTTTTTCCCTTAATAAATGAAATAATCATTGGAAAAATATAACGGTTCCGCCAGTACAGTCAGCCACCAGCAGGGGGCCTGGGCGGCGCAGGGGAAGAACTGGTGGAGTGGAGCTTCAGAACTCCAACCCCCAGAATCCCCAACGACAATCAGTGCCAACCAGGCTCAGCTGTGCGGCACTGCATTTAAACCCGGCGTCAAACAGCAGCCGGCGTCGCACCGTTAAATCAGTGCTACCGGTAAAAAGGGTATATGTAAAAGAGAAAAGAATAGAAGAGAGAAAAGTAGAAAAGAAAGAAAACAAAAACAAAGAAAAAGAAAGGAAAGGGAAAGAACAGAGAGGCAAAAGAAAAGAAAGGAAAGGGAAAGAAAGGAAAAGAAAAGCACAGAAAGGAGATTAATAGAAAAGTCAAGGGAGGTTATTGAGCTGCACAAGAGTGAAGCTCAGTCCTCCACTTTAGTTACGTTTGTTTGTTTCATGTTTCCCAAGCACAACATATTTTTTGAAAGAGAAAAAAGACGTTTGTTCATGGGAGCGTGGGGAAGAGTTTGAGTATTTTTGTTTAAGTTTTGAAAAAACTTTCCTTTGTTTGAGTACGCGATACCGGCGTCTCCTTTGTTTGTCGTTTCGCGCCTTTATTTTCTCACCGCCTTTTATAGCGGTTTATCCATCTCTTCCGTGTCCGACTCAGTGGTGCGTCGGTAAAGCACAGCGCTATTGCGCTAGAAGTCGGAGGTTCGAATCCGGCACAAGCCGAAACGTACAACAAGTATTCTAAACACAAATCATATCATTATTTACATTTTCAGCAGACGCTTTTATCCAAAGCGACTTACACGATGAGCAATTGAGGGTTAAGGGCCTTGCTCAGGGACCCAACAGTGGCAACTTGGTGGTGGTGGGGCTTGAACCGGCAACCTTCTGTTTACTAGTCCAGTACCTTAACCACTGAGCTATCATTAATTATTTACTATTTAACACGTATTAAACCATAAACTTCTATTGATTACTCTTTTTGTTGAAATAACCACACACATTAAAAGACATTCTGCGCTTGGGTCCACCACCCCACCCACTCCCCGTAACAGAATGGTGCGACCACCATGGACCCAGCAGAGTTAACACCCCTTAAGGAAGCCCTACAACTTCAGGGTTCCGCCATAGGCCGTCATGAACAACTGCTGCAGGAGATGATGCAGCAGTTGACGCTGTTGGTTAAGAGTCACACTGAAACAGCCCAGGCCACAGCTGAAGCTGCTGAACAGCGCCCCCCTCATATGTCCACTTACACTTCAGCCCAAGCCCCACTCAGAGAGGACTCTCAAGTGGCCACTCCTGAGCGCTATGCAGGGGAACCTGAAAAGTGTAGGGGATTTTTGCTACAGTGCTCACTGGTGTTTGAGCAGCAACCATCCCGGTTCCCCACTGAAAGATCGAAGGTGGCTTTTATGGTGTCCCTACTTACTGATAGAGCGCTGACCTGGGCCACCTCTCTCTGGGAGCAGAACTCCCCAGACTGCGCCACCAGCCAGGCGTTTACTGAGGCGCTATGCCAAACCTTTTATCAACCTGTCGGTGGAAAGGAGGCTGGGCCACGCCTTCTCGAACTTTCACAGGGCGCGCGCCCAGTAGCCGATTACGTAATTGAATTCCGCACTCTGGCAGCAGAATGTGGGTGGAACGAGGAGGCACTGCTCGCAATATTTCAGCGAGGGCTTAATGGCAGGATTAAAGATGAGCTAGCCACTCGTGACTTGCCCTCCACCCTGCCCGCACTATATGAGGTATGCATTCGGCTGGACAACCGCATGCGCCAGAGAGCCCAGGAGCGGGCCAGAAGTGCCCACGCCCCTGGGTCTAGCCGATCTTGGCAGGGCACTCCAGAGAGATCGTTACCCCCACAAGAGGTACTGGAGCCCATGCAGCTGGGAGGTACCCGTCTGCCCAGTCCGCAGCATGGTCGCTCCTCCACCATACATAAGTCGGGAAATGGAAGGGTCTACCCCGATCAGGGGGGTGGGGTTTAAACCACACAGTCTCCCCCAACTCTGGTCTCCTTCTCCCTATCACTCTGTCGTGGGCCCCTCGACAGCACACTAAATTAATGGCATGTGTACTCTGGGGCTGCCGGCAGTTTCATTGACTCCTCTCTAGCCTTATCCCTGGGACTCCCAATAGAGCCCCTGGACCACCCACTGCCCATTCTTGCTATTGATGGCCGAGCTGTGGGCTCTGGCCTAGTAACCCATCGCACCAAACCCCTGGCGATGCAGGTGGACTCCCATGTAGAACAGGTAGAATTATACCTGACACAGGCCCCCCACCTACAGTTGGTGCTGGGATACCCGTGGCTTAAGGTCCACAACCCTCGAATTGATTGGGTGACGTGGTCCGTGTATGCATGGGGGCCTCAATGCCAGGGGACCTGTTTGCGGCCTCCAGGGATAGCCCCCGAAGTATCAGAGTCTCAGGCATTTCAGATGCCCAACCTATCTGAGGTTCCCAGTGTCTATTGGGACCTTAAAGAGGTTTTCACCAAGGCCAAAGCGCAAGTGCTCCCCCCCACAAAGCCTATGACTGTGCAATTAATCTCCTCCCTGGCACCACACCACCGAGAGGATGATTATTTTCACTCTCTTCCCCAGAGCGTACAGCCATGGAAGCATATATTCAGGAGGCCCTTAATTCTGGGTTTATACAACCCTCTTCCTCGCCTGCGGGTGCAGGATTTTTTTTTTGTGGGCAAATAGGATGGGGGGCTCCGGCCCTGCATAGACTATCGGGGGCTCAACGCCATCACTGTTAAGGACCGCTATCCCTTACCCCTCATGCAGACGGCCTTTGAAGCACTGCAGCAAGCCTCAATCTTTACTAAACTGGACTTGCGCAGCGCATACAATTTAATCCGCATAACACTAGAAGTCCCAGAAATTTCGAGCTCCCCCCTGAAGTCCCGAAAGAGGGTCAAATGACCCTTAGTCCGAACTGACGACTCTGATGGCTCCAATTAGCATCCTTTCATTTATAAATGTGGCCATTGCCTGAGGAATCTGCAGGGGGGAGTAGAGCTGAATTCACACTAACGTCTGTCTAATACTTGAAAAGGACTAAAAACCTGGCCTTTCTGAGCCAATGGCCTTAAAGACAGATCTTTTACTTTTTTGGGTGTCAATGACAAAAAATACCAAAATTCAAGATTAAGTCAAATAATAATGATGATTTATTAATATGAATATAAGTAAGTTTACGTCTAAGTCTTCCTTCGGATCCAGACAAGTCTTCTGAAGCTTCTCAGGAGAGAAAAGTTCAAATAAAGAAGCGAAGCGCCAGAGAGGAAAAAAGCAAAAAGAGCCCCCACCCAAATGATCTCCCAGAACTAATGGCATTTATTTCAGTCATTATCTTGCGGGGGGTGACCAAGGTTCCATCACTACGTGACAGCTGGTCAGCAAACCTGGCAAACCCAAGGATCATTGCAACTATGGCCCGAAACCGCTTCCAAGACATCATGCAACACCTACGCTTTGATGACATGTTCACACGCAGTGAGCGAGCTGAGACCGATAAGTTTGCTGCAATCTCCGATGTGTGGAGATTGTTTGTCACCAACTGCATCGCATCCTACAACCCTGGTCGACACATCACTATTGATGAACAGCTTTTCCCGTCAAAGACTTGCTGCTGTTTTCTGCAATACATTGCAACAAAACCAGACAAGTTTGGCATCAAGTTTTGGGTGGCTTGCGACTTGAAATCAAAGTACATCTGTAATGTCCTCCCATATTTTGGCAAGGACCCCAGTCGTCCCAGCAGGGAGAGACTGTCCGAAACTGTAGTGATGAGGCTGATGGAACCATTCATGGACAAGGGCAGAACTGTAACCACGGACAATTTCTTTACATCATTGTCACTTGCACAACGACTGCTTAGCCGGAAAACCACTATCCTCGGCACAGTCAACAAGAGTCGCCGGGAAATTCCTCAATCCGCTAGACAGATGGACCGCACTGAATTCACCACTCAGGTGTTTTCAACCACTGGTGCCACACTGACAGTGTATGCACCCAAACGAAAGAAGGCCGTCTACATTCTCAGCAGCATGCACAGCGTGGTTGAGACTGAGGATACCAACAAAAGGAAGCCAAACACGGTCACACAATACAACCACACAAAGTGCGGTGTGGATGTAATGGACCAAATGGTGCGGGAGTACAGCGTGCGTGCAGGAACACAGAGATGGCCAGTCGCCGTGTTCTACAACATGATTGACATGGCAGCACTGAATGCGCATGTTCTTTATCAGGCATGCACTGGGGTGCAGGAGAGACGGGTGGACTTCCTGGTTGAGCTTGCAAAAGAGATAGGTGACTCTCATGTAAGTGCAAGGAGAAACTCCTTCGGCAACAACCTTCCACACCCAGCCCTGGCAAAAGGGCGAAGTGTCAGGTCAACCATCGATGCACGAACAATTGTGCAACTGAGAGATGTGTTGACTGCTACAAATACACGTGTGGCAAATGTACCAGGGACATACCCAGGCAGTGCCAGGTATGTTCCGACAGTGCAGACAGACTGCTGAGTGAGTGCTGAAATACTAGTCACACAAGAAGGACATGCCACTCACACACACACACGCAGCCCCCCACTGCAGCCTATGGTAAATATGTGTGGAATTGTTTTATTCCTTGTATTTTTTTTATTATTTTTATAACAAAAATAAAAAGCATGGAAACAAATAACAGTTGTTCTTTTGTATATTTTTAACACTGAAATTTCAGTCCTCTTGACTTAGACACAAATGCTTCTGGTCATTACTCACAGCTGTACCTTGCTCTAAAATTTCTAATTCTCTATTTAAAATATATAAAAAATGATTCATTGTTTCAGTGCTTTTTTGCTCAAATAAAACTAAACTAAATACAATATGTATAGTCGTTATATTATCAAATACAATAAACTGAATAGAACTAACTAGAAACTAAATGGCTAAACTCAATGGAAAACAACAACCTCCTGTGGTGCGACAGTAATGGCCTTATTTGCAGAACAAAAGACGGTGATTATAGGATGTTAGCTAAAATCCTTCAGGTCATTCGACCCGTCTCTGGGTTCCAAAGGTAGAAATGTTAAATGACCCCTCTCTGGGACTTCTAGTGATAAGGCAGGGTGACGAATGGAAGACGGCCTTCATCACCCCCTCAGGGCATTACGAGTACCGAGTGATGCCCTTTGGCCTTATGAACGCACCTGCAGTCTTCCAACGCTTCATTAATGAAGTGTTGAGAGAGGCCCTGGACAGGTACGTATACGTATATCTTGATGACATCCTCATATACAGCCGGTCCCCTGAGGAACATGAAGGACATGTCAGGCAGATTCTCCAATTACTCTTGGAGAACCGCCTTTATGTTAAACTCGAGAAATCTTTGTCCCACACCGAGACTGTATCATTTCTGGGCTTCGTGGTATCAAAAGGCACACTCCGAATGGACCCAGCGAAATTTAAAGCTGTAGTAGACTGGCCCCGCCCCGCCTCTCTTCGGCAGGTCCAGTCTTTTCTGGAGTTTGCCAACTTCTTCCGACGGTTTGTGTGCAACTTCAGCACGCTGGCAGCACCCCTTACCCGGAAGACCCCAGGGCCCTTTCGCTGGACCATGGAAACACAAAATTCCTTTGAGGAGATCAAGGTGCAACTAACATCGCCATAGGTGTGGGAGCGGTACTCTCCCAGCGCCTAGGGCCAAACAAGAAACTTCATCCATGTGCATTCTACTCACATAGACTATCTCCAGCAGAGCACAACTACAGCATTGGGGACAGGGAACTTCTAGCTGTCAAGCTCGCATTGGAGGAGTGGAGGCACTGGCTGGAGGGAGCCAAACACCCTTTTGTGGTCTGAACAGACCACAAGAACTTGGCCTACATACAGCAGGCAAAGCGACTAAATCCTCGACAAGCCCGGTGGGCTTTGTTTTTTGGTTGCTTTCGGTTTGTGTTGTCTTATAGACCAGGGTCCAAAAACACCAAACCCGATGCTCTGTCCAGACAGTGGGCTCCTTCTGAACCTGACCCCTCACCAGAGCCCATCATACCCACTGCTCAAATCCTGGCCCCCCTCCGCTGGGCGATAGAAGACACCATCCGGCAGGCTCTTCGTCAGGAGCCAGATCCCGGAGGTGGACCCCACGGACGGCAGTATGTCCCCACATCGGCCCGCCAGCAGGTCATGCAGTGGGGACACTCCTCCCCATTCTCCGGACATCCGGGTGTCAACCGGTCACTGGAGTTCCTCCGGAGACGCTTCTTGTGGCCAGGGATAGAGAAAGATGTCCGTGCATATATAGCTTCTTGCGAGGTGTGCGCAAGAAGCAAATCACCTAGGTCTCGACCCCCAGGGCTTCTTCAACCGTTGCCTATCCCCGCACGGCCATGGTCTCACATTTCTTTGGACTTCGTGACGGGCCTGCCACCATCTAGGGGCAAAACGGTGATCCTGGTGATTGTGGACCGATTCTCCAAGGCGTTTGTGGCTCTGCCCAAGCTTCCAACCGCCAAGGAGACCGCCGATCTACTTCTGCAGCATGTGGTCAGGGTACACGGGATGCCCAGTGACCTGGTGTCTGACAGGGGACCCCAGTTTGCCAGTCGGTTTTGGAAAGCCTTCTGCCAACGGATGGGGGCCACTGTAAGTCTTGCCTCTGGCTTCCACCCAGAATCCAACGGCCAGACGGAAAGGGTGAACCAGGACCTTGGCCAGATGTTGCGCTGTCTAACGGCACATAACCATGCCTCCTGGGCGGACCAACTGCCATGGGCAGAATATGCCCATAACACCCTGTGGCACTCTTCCCTAGGCATGTCGCCCTTCGAGTGCCAATTTGGGTATCCGCCGCCCTTGTTTGCAGAACAAGAAACGGAAGTAGGGGTCCCGGGGGCCGTTGCCGCCGGGCATGGCAGAAGGCACGAGCATCCCTGCAAGCGGCCACTGCAGCCAGGAAACGGGTCGCAGATCGCAAACGGCGTGATGCCCCGACCTTCCGCATTGGCCAGCGTGTCTGGCTCTCCACCCGCGACCTGCCACTTCGGGGGGAGTCTCGCAAACTGGCGCCCCGCTTTGTGGGGCCCTTCAAGGTGGAGCGGCGCATCAACCCAGTGTCGTACCGCCTGCGCCTACCACCAAGCATGAGGGTCCACCCCACATTCCATGTGTTGCACCTCAGGCCATTTGTATGTGGTGCCCCAGCACCGGCCACCGCCCCTCCTGGACCACGCCTTGTAGATGGCGCTCTGGCGTACACGGTCCGCCGGTTACTGGACTCTTGCCGGGTCAGGGGGAGCACCCAGTATTTAGTAGACTGGGAGGGATACGGACCTGAGGAGCGAACATGGGTCCCAGCACGCCAAATCCTGGATCCAGAATTAATCCGGGAATTCCGGCGTGACAGGGCAGCTGGTCTGCGGACGTCAGGAGCTGCCCCTAGGAGAGGAGGTACTATAACGGTTCCGCCAGTACAGTCAGCCACCAGCAGGGGGCCTGGGCGGCGCAGGGGAAGAACTGGTGGAGTGGAGCTTCAGAACTCCAACCTCCAGAATCCCCAACGACAATCAGTGCCAACCAGGCTCAGCTGTGCAGCACTGCATTTAAACCCGGCAGCAAACAGCAGCCGGCGTCGCACCGTTAAATCAGTGCTACCGGTAAAAAGGGTATATGTAAAAGAGAAAAGAATAGAAGAGAGAAAAGTAGAAAAAAACAAAAACAAAGAAAAAGAAAGGAAAGGGAAAGAACAGAGAGGCAAAAGAAAAGAAAGGAAAGGGAAAGAAAGGAAAAGAAAAGCACAGAAAGGAGATTAATAGAAAAGTAAAGGGAGGTTATTGAGCTGCACAAGAGTGAAGCTCAGTCCTCCACTTTAGTTACGTTTGTTTGTTTCATGTTTCACAAGCACAACATATTTTTTGAAAGAGAAAAAAGACGTTTGTTCATGGGAGCGTGGGGAAGAGTTTGAGTATTTTTGTTTAAGTTTTGAAAAAACTTTCCTTTGTTTGAGTACGCGATACCGGCGTCTCCTTTGTTTGTCGTTTCGCGCCTTTATTTTCTCACCGCTTTTTATAGCGGTTTATCCATCTCTTCTGTGTCCGACTCAGTGGCGCGTCGGTAAAGCACAGCGCTATTGCGCTAGAAGTCGGAGGTTTGAATCCGGCACAAGCTGAAACGTACAACAAGTACTCTAAACACAAATCATATCATTATTATTTACTATTTAACACGTATTAAACCATAAACTTCTATTGATTACTCTTTTTGTTGAAATAACCACACACATTAAAAGACATTCTGCACTTGGGTCCACCACCCCACCCACTCCCCATAACAAAAAACTGCATTTTGTATTAACTCAGGTTATCTTTGTCTGATGTTGAAATTAGTTTGATCATTTGAAAAATGTAGTGTTTTTACAGCCAAATTAATGAGTTAATGAGTAAACCCTATCTGTACACAAATAAAAAGTCTTTGCAAAATTATGTTAAAGAATGATTTTACTACATATCGATGAACAGCTGCCCATTTCCATGGATGTAGGAGAGGCTGAACATAGGCAAGGCAACTGTATGTTGGTCCATCCGAAAAGTATGCCTAGCATTGAAACGCTTGTTTGTCTGTAATAAACATCAAAGAGGAATGCCACAGAATCACAGGTTTGTCTTTATTAATAAAGATTAAAACTGGAAAGTAATAAAAAATAGCTTTGCACCATCTTCAGGATTCACAAGGGTTAGTGGCTGCATGGATGGAGTCCACATTCTCAAAATAAAAAGGATTATGTGAACAGCAGATAGAACATCCCTCCACGTACAGGTAGTGACCATTATCTTAAAAAATAAAAAAATGTATTAAATAAAACTGTGTAACATTTAATACACGTTCTGCATCTTACTGTTCTCCATCAAGATCTTATCTAATCAGGATCATTACAAATGTTGAAGCTAAATGGTCAGGCTCTGTGCAAGATTACTGAAAATAAAACAGTGCAACAAGTTAATTTCCTTGTCCTTATTCTTTAGTAAGAACATTCATATGTATACACCCTTAGCACCGACACCCACCTTAAATTCAAGCAACTGAATTTCTAGCCTTGTTTGTTTTATATGCTTCACCTGAGGATCACTTCTAAAGCTTTTCTAAGGAGCTTTTTGTGTTCTAAATTTGTCAGATATTTGGTAAGACATTTTTACTGTTCTAAACTGAGCTTTGATGGTCCCTCATCTGATTCGGAACTGCCCATTACATTCTGTTAGAGGACAGTCACACACATTATCATGGTACAACAAATGAAATGCCATGCTCTTTGTTCAACACATACTGTACTTTTGTAGGCCTCCCAGTATCATCCCACTCTGAGGCAGTGGAGATGGTTTTTTTATTGTCCTTCAACAGTCTTTTTTTGTATTAAATAACATTATTTATATTCATCAGAATCTAGTGACATTTAAGTCACTAACAATTGCAGGAGGCTCAAAACAACACCACCAATCAGACTGTGTTTAGACTGTACAAGTGCAGTTCTTAATATTCCACAGTTTATGCTCTACAAACTAATGATTTACATGTAATAAACATGCCTTGAACATAGACAATTTTTGTATTTCATTTTTATGTGCTGCCATGTGCATCTGATTCCACTTAAATTACACCTAGATTGAGTAAATGAAAGGAGAAAAAAAATCGAGACAAATATTACAACTGACACATTAAACATTTTGCCATGTCCTTCTGCTAAATGTTGAATTATGTTTTAACAAGTTTTGTTTTTAATTTAATATAAACTCATTTTATTAAATTTAAAAATATTTTAATGATCTGCCCGCTTCTGGAATACCCCCAGATTACTGTAAGATGATATTTTACTCCAGTGTGATGGAGGGTACTAGACCAGATTCAACTGAACCCAGCTGTGTCTCCATGAAGAGCGACCAGTCAATGAGACCACCACTTAAATTTAAAGATGGAGGAAGTTCTACTGATCTGAGGTCAGTATAATCTCATGGTCCCACCTAAGCACCCAACTCTGAACAAAACTACCTTGAGAGGAGCAAAATAATCAACACAGATCTAACTTATTAATTATTTATTAGTAAAGAGTAACTGGTTAAAGGATTTCACAGCCACTTCAGAGACTCTTCTACTGATCTGATGTAGTAATTCTGTGGAATAAGGGGCAATCCAAACTGTGTAAGATTCAAAGATCACTATGCCTTCAACCAGTCTGCTATTTCAAAAATTAAAAAATGAAATAAAAAGACAACAAAGAATCTGTTCCTAAAAAAAGTAATTTGTGAGAGTTCAAGCCTTATCACTGTATTAGTGGCTGTTTTTCTTTTTACCTCTCCATTCTGTAAATCTAGACTGGGGTGTCCACACTTGAGATCTTCTGTTTCAGTCTACAGGTTATCATGATCTACGTTTTAAGGTCGGCCTCATTATTTTTCAACAAAAGCTTTGAAGCTTTTTTAAATGTGCTTCAGTTCCTGTATCCATGTTCAGCTTTACAGGGCAAATGACTGAATAATCCCATTGACCTTATTCTGATGATTAGCTCTAATCGGTATCAGCCAGGGCCATATTTAGCCCATACAGTGCCTTGCAAAAGTATTCAGCCCCCTTGAACTTTTCAACCTTTTGCCACATTTCAGGCTTCAAACATAACGATATGAAATTGTAATTTTTTGTGAAGAATCAACAACAAGTGGGACACAATCGTGAAGTAGAACGAAATTTATTGGATATTTTAAACTTTTTTTAGAAATAAAAAACTAAAAAGTGGGGCGTGCAATATTATTCAGCCCCTTTACTTTCAGTGCAGCAAACTCACTCCAGAAGTTCAGTGAGGATCTCTGAATGATCCAAAGTTGACCTAAATGACTGATGGTGATAAATAGAATCCACCTGTGTGTAATCAAGTCTCCGTATAAATGCACCTGCTCTGTGACAGTCTCAGAGTTCTGTTTAAAGCGCAGAGAGCATCATGAAGACCAAGGAACACACCAGGCAGGTCCGAGATACTGTTGTGGAGAAGTTTAAAGCCGGATTTGGATACAAAATGATTTCCCAAGCTTTAAACATCTCAAGGAGCACTGTGCAAGCGATCATATTGAAATGGAAGGAGTATCAGACCACTGCAAATCTACCAAGACCCGGCCGTCCCTCTAAACTTTCAGCTCAAACAAGGAGAAGACTGATCAGGGATGCAGCCAAGAGGCCCATGATCACTCTGAATGAACTGCAGAGATCTACAGCTGAGGTGGGAGACTCTGTCCATAGGACACAATCAGTCGTACACTGCACAAATCTGGCCTTTATGGAAGAGTGGCAAGAAGAAAGCCATTTCTCAAAGATATCTATAAAAAGTCACCTGGGAGACACACCAAACATGTGGAAGAAGGTGCTCTGGTCAGATGAAACCAAAATCGAACTTTTTGGCCACAATGCAAAACGTTATGTTTGGCGTAAAAGCAACACAGCTCATCACCCTGAACACACCATCCCCACTGTCAAACATGGTGGTGGCAGCATCATGGTTTGGGCCTGCTTTTCTTCAGCAGGGACAGGGAAGATGGTTAAAATTGATGGGAAGATGGATGGAGCCAAATACAGGACCATTCTGGAAGAAAACCTGTTGCAGTCTGCAAAAGACCTGAGACTGGGACGGAGATTTATCTTCCAACAAGACAATGATCCAAAACATAAAGCAAAATCTACAATGGAATGGTTCACAAATAAACGTATCCAGGTGTTAGAATGGCCAAGTCAAAGTCCAGACCTGAATCCCATCGAGAATCTGTGGAAAGAGCTGAAAACTGCTGTTCACAAACGCTCTCCATCCAACCTCACTGAGCTCGAGCTGTTTTGCAAGGAAGAATGGGCAAAAATTTCTGTCTCTCGATGTGCAAAACTGATAGAGACATACCCCAAGCGACTTGCAGCTGTAATCGCAGCAAAAGGTGGCGCTACAAAGTATTAACGCAAGGGGGCTGAATAATATTGCACGCCCCACTTTTCAGTTTTTTATTTCTAAAAAAAGTTTAAAATATCCAATAAATTTCGTTCCACTTCACGATTGTGTCCCACTTGTTGTTGATTCTTCACAAAAAATTACAATTTCATATCGTTATGTTTGAAGCCTGAAATGTGGCAAAAGGTTGAAAAGTTCAAGGGGGCTGAATACTTTTGCAAGGCACTGTATTTAGACTTCATTATTTTGATGTGGGAAAAGGTCGATTCACACAAGTAGGTTGATCCAAAAAAGCTGTCAAATATGTGGCAGTCAAATATGTGGAAGTTCCAAATTGTCCAGCAGAAACCCTCGAATTCATATAAATGTCAGATTGGGGGGGTTAAAATGTTTCCCGTTAGAAAATGTTCTTGATTAGTGGTGCTTTAGCTGGGCTAAGGCGTAGTTATGGTAACAAACTGCAAATTAAACAAACAGTGGCCACATTTCATATCAGTCACGCTGACCTGTTTGAATGAGGAACGATGTACCAGCTACTGTGCGATAGATGTATTGAGCTCCCCTGATCTAGACTCTGTCAGAATGAATACTTCTAACCTAAAAACATGGTTTGTTTATTGTCCACTGTGAGAAAGATTCTGACGTTAAAACATTGCTTCTGCGCTTCATTTCTGATCAGAAGAAATTAAAAGTACTCGCTCAGAAGTTGGACATCAGGTCCAAATTCCTGCCGCTGGTATTTTAAGTTAGATGTTTTACTTTTTTTTACTTTATTAGTTATTTTACTTAACAAAAAAGTAAAAAAGTATTTAGTCAGCCACTGATTGTGCAAGTTCTCCTACTTAGAAAGATGAGAGAGGTCTGTAATTTTCATCATAGGTACACTGTAACAAATTTCTGTAGTTTTTACAGTATTACTACTGTAGAATGATAAAATCCTTACTGTAGAACCTGTACACAGCATTTTACTGTAGATCTGCAAAGGATCATGGTCAAGATTCAGTGGTGGGCAAATTCTACAGTAAGCATATTTCTGCTGTGAATCACAATACGGTAAGTTCAAGCGGGATTTTTCTTTTTCTGTCAGTTTAAACAATAATCCGTCTTTGGTAATACTGTAGTACAGTTTGCATTATATTTAACACAAATACTAGTTTTTTTATCACTCAGACAGAAAGACGTCTTTATATCATCAGTAACAGGTACAGAAATTAGAATTACTTGATAATAGTCACCTACTCTTTTAAAACGCAATCAAGACAGAGAGCGAGCTAGCTCGCTAAACATAGAACTAATCGGCCAAATGATAAACAACTAGCTACTGGTCTAGCCAAAAGTGATACACTAGAGAGCCAGCGTGCATAACATTACCAAAATAAGCTATTTGTACATGATATTTTGTTATCTGGTGATATTTAGTTGTATTAACACTGTTTGTAACGTCTGTGTGTATATGTGGCTGTGCTGTAGCTCCATGTTCTATGTGGTGAAACACGTCACTCGTTTTTTTCTAGTTACCGTGAGACATGTGTAAGTAGCCTACTGAAGTGGACTAAAGCAAAACAGAGCCCCAAAACAGGTAAGAATTTTAAACAGCACATTTTTAATAGTAGAATATGTTTATTAATGTGATATCTCTAATGGGAGGTTAGGAATGAACAAAACTGTCATAGTCTCCGGTCTTGTATATAAATTTCTACAGCAGTAACAGTAATTTCTTGTTTTATCTTTACAGTGCAGGAAAGAAAACTTTAGCCCAAGATGTGGATTCCAGCAAATGTAAAACAAAGCACTTGCACATTTTTATGTTTAGAACAGCAGTGTTTACAAAGATATGAATTTATTTATTTAATTATCTATGTATTTTCAAAAACATGTTTAAAAATGTTGAAATTCAATAAATGATTTTTTTCGTTACAAATGCAGTCTTCATTTTTACAATGTATAGTTATTTTTTGAATATTATTTTAGTGTTAAATGCTGTAATGCCTTTAAAGTAGTCTGATATTTGCTGTAATTAAAATACTGCATTACTGTGATAACAATTACAGTAAAGTGATTACTGCTGTAATAAGTTACAGTAATGTGAAATTACTGTAATAAGAGCTACAGCACTGTGATTAATACAGTAATAAATATTACAGCATTTAGTAGTTACTGTAATTAAATTTGCAGTATGCGTACTGTAAAATTTATTACAGCAACTTACCGGCTAATTGCTGCCAGCAAGTTACTGTACATTTCACAGTCTCCTTTTTACAGTGTAGGTACACTTCAACTATGAGAGACAAAATGAGAAAAAAAAATGCAGGAAATCACATTGTAGGATTTTTAAATAATTTATTTGTAAATTATGGTGGAAAATAAGTATTTGGTCAATAACAAAAGTTCAACTCAATACTTTGTAACATAACCTTTGTTGGCCATGACAGAGGTCAAACGTTTCCTGTAAGTCTTCACCAGGTTTGCACACACTGTAGCTGGTATTTTGGCCAATTCTTCCATGCAGATCTCCTCTAGAGCAGTGATGTTTTGGGGCTGTCGCTGGGCAACACGGACTCCAACTCGCAACTTCAACTCCCTCCACAAATTTTCTATGGGGTTGAGGTCTGGAGACTGGCTAGGCCACTCCAGGACCTTGAAATGCTTTTTACGGAGCCACTCCTTCGTTGCCCGAGCGGTGTGTTTGGGATCATTGTCCTGCTGGAAGACCCAGCCACGTTCCATCTTCAATGCTCTCACTGATGGAAGTAGGTTTTGGCTTAAAATCTCACGATACATGGCCCCGTTCATTCTTCCCTTAACACGGATCAGTCGTCCTGTCCCCTTTGCAGAAAAACAGCCCCAAAGCATGATGTTTCCACCCCCATGCTTCACAGTAGGCATGGTGTTCTTGGGTTCTTCTTCTTCCTCCAAACACGACGAGTTGAGTTTTCACCAAAAAGTTCCATTTTGGTTTCATCTGACCACATGATATTCTCCCAATCCTCTTCTGGATCATCCATATGCTCTCTGGCAAACTTCAGACGGGCCTGGACATGTACTGGCTTAAGCAGGGGGACACGCCTGGCACTGCAGGATTTGAGTCCCTCTCGGCGTAGTGTGTTACTGATGGTAGCCTTTGTTACTTTGGTCCCAGCTCTCTGCAGGTCATTCATCAGGTCCCTCCGTGTAGTTCTGGGATTTTTGCTCACCGTTCTCATGATCATTTTGACCCCACGGGATGAGATCTTGACCCCAAGGGAGATTATCAATGGTCTTGTAAGTCTTCCATTTTCCTACAATTGCTCCCACAGTTGATTTATTCACACCAACCTGCTTGCCTATTGTAGATTCACTCTTCCCAGCCTGGTGCAGGTCTACAATTTTCTTCCTGGTGTCCTTCGACAGCTCTTTGGTCTTGGCCATGGTTGAGTTTGGAGTCTGACTGTTTGAGGCTGTGGATGTAGTAACCCTGTTGGGAGGGAAACAATAAAATAGAAAACGTTTTCACTGTCTCAACTCTTCAGTGCCTTTATTCAGAATCAGCTTGCAATACCCATTGTAGAAAAGTTTCCCAAAACACATACATATACAACTGTACATATATAACTGTTGTAAACATTCTCTCATGCTACAATTCTGTGCTATTTTTAGTATGATGCGGCGCGCGGGCATTTCGCGGTGCTTTGCTAACCATGGAGGTACTTAGCCATTAAACTTTTTGTAATAACGAACACATATAACTTTATCTACAACATTTATTTTTCACACAAAACACCACTGTGGTTCATATACTGGATTAAACTATTTCATTTAAATAAACGTTCATATTTTATGTGTTTTTACCTGTTGGGAGGGAAACAATAAAATAGAAAACGTTTTCACTGTCTCAACTCTTCAGTGCCTTTATTCAGAATGAGCAAAGACACAGCGAGAGCGCCCCTCCTAACCTGAAACAAGCATTAGCAATCGATAGTCGATGCAATCCAGTATATGAGCCAGCACTAACAGAAAACAGATAAATCTTTCTTTCTTTTTTTATGTAAACAATAGTTTTGTTTGTTTTGTTTTTCTTTTACGAAAAGGTTACTTTATCAGTACCAGTTACAATAGGTATATTTACAACCTTTAAAGTAATAATGAAATGATAAAGAAAACTTCACAAATCAACTCTTTACACACTCCCCTACAAAATTAGATGTCGTCCCGACATCTCCATCAGCACATCCCGACATTTCTTAACACCTACTTTTTTTTTTTTTTTTTAAACTAACACTCATCACATTTATTCTATTAAGGAACACAAACAATTATTTAAAACATAGTACAGTTCTGCTCAAACATTAGGTCCCTGCTAAACTTGGAGATCAATTCAAAAGCATGTCAGCAATACGAAACAGTTTACAACTGGAAATCAGTTTTATTGCATGGGAACAATATTAAGCAGTTCATGCTCAAATAAAAAATCAGTTCTGGAGCATGTGAGCAAAAAGCAACAGTCCATGTTTAACTGAGGTTCATGTTCAAAGCAAATTAGCAAAAAAAATGAGTCCATGACCACTGACATGTCTCTAATACTCTAAACAGTCCATAGTTCCCTCCTTTTGGAAGGGAAAGTGCCCTAGTATTGCAACAGTCCATAACCTTTAGGGCAACTGTCATTTGTTAAACCGACAGCAATAAACAACAGTCCACGTTGAACTAAGAGTTCGTGTTCAATGCAAGTTGACAGAAGAAAATGAGTCCATGACTAATAAAATGTCTTTGGTACTCTAACCAGTCCATAGTTCACTCTTGGCTAAATGTGCCCCCGTACTGCAACAGTCCATAAACTTTAGGACAACTGTTATTTGTTGAATCAGTTCTCTTAATAAACAGTCCATTATTACCTAAAGGAGACACAAGGCTGTAGGCACGTATGTTGAGGCATACACGTCCAAGTAGTAACAGTTTGTGCACCACAATGACTTACAGAAGGTTGTTGGCAAGGTGAATAGTTCATGGCCCTTACATGTTGACAAGAAGGAGTCCCAGGGATGTCATAAGTGAAACGTCTTGGTGGCCTTCTTTCTCTCCTGGGCAGTGGGTAGTCTCCCAGATGTTGTGCAATCTCTTGGCCCTCAATCACAGGGGCTGGCTCCCAGGTAGATAGTTCTGGTTCATTACTTGGTGGCACTTCGGGGGCTGTATCCGGATCATGGTCTGGCAAATGTGGCTCATTGGTCAAAGAAGATGCAGACTCTATAGCAGGGGTGTAGACTGGTGGCTCCAGCTGCCGTGTTTGATCAGGCATCACATCTGGGTGAGGGGCTGGACATTCCATGGGCGTGTGCTGTTCAGCAGAATGTCTGAGCTTTGTCTGGAACTGAGCACTGTACTTATCATCTTCTCCCCTGCTTAGCTGTAAGGGTTCAGAGAAGGGGTATGGGCAGTACTCATCATCACTGGCACTTTCTTCTGTTGTGTTTTCAATAGTCACCGTTTCTCCTTTTTTCTTTTGTCCAAGTTTTTGTCTTCGTTCAAGACTTTGTTTTGGCTCAGGATCCAATGGTAAGTGTTCGCATGGCATAAGGAGGTTGCGATGAAGTACCCTTGATCTTCCCCTACCCTGTTCAGGTTGTATTTCATAAACGGGTACATCCTTTCCCACTCTGCGAATAACAACATGAACAGCTTCTTCCCAGTAGTTCCTGAGCTTACCTGGACCTCCCCGTGGGGTCAGGTTTTTCACCAGCACTCGGTTTCCAGGCTGCAAGTCTGTGCATCTTACCTTCATGTCATAATTCTTTTTGTTTCTTTCCATACTCTTTTGTGTTTGTTCATTCACAATCTGATATGCTTCCTGCATACACCTTTTCCACTGTTCCACATACTGACTTTGGCTGGCAGTGCCTTTGTCAGTCTCTACTCCAAAAAATGCATCGATGGGGAGTCTGGGGGATCGACCAAATAGCAGGAAGAAAGGAGAAAACCCAGTCGTTTCACATTTTGTACAGTTATAGGCATAGACTAATTTATTAAGTGACTCTTTCCAGTTGGATTTTTGTGCCTCTGTCAACGTCCTCAGCATCTGCAGCAATGTACGGTTAAATCTTTCAACCTGCCCATTTCCTTGTGGGTGATACGGTGTAGTTCTTGAGCCTGCAATACCGCCATACTTTCTCAACTGTGTGAAAAGCTGGTTCTCAAATTCACCACCTTGGTCATGGTGTACGCGGGAAGGGAATCCAAATCTTAAAACAAAATCATTGAAAAGGCGGTCAGCCACCGTTCTCCCAGACTTGGATGTTGTAGGATAGACTTGGGCAAAACGAGTAAAATGGTCTACGATTACAAGGATATATTCATATCCACCCTTACATTTCTCCAAGTGAAGAAAGTCGATAGAAATGAGTTCAAAGGGCTGTGTTGTTACTATACTCGTAAGGGGTGCTCTTGTTTCTCGACTGGGTTTTTTTTTGTTTGAGGCACATACATGATCTTAGGACATGATGCTCAATATCTTTTAGCATGTGAGGCCAGAAAAACCTGTCCCTAACCAAGCTTGATGTACGATCAACCCCTTGGTGTCCCATCTCATTGTGCAGCATTTGAAGAACCATACTTCTAAATTTTTCGGGTAATACTAGTTGAGTTCTCCGTCCTGTCCTACGGTAAAGGATGCCATCGTTACCTAGTACCAGTTTGTCCCTCTCTCTCAGAAGACATCTAGTGGCTGCGTTTAACGTATGAAGCTGTTGGGATGTCAGTCTTGTTCCTGAACGAATACAGTCAATAACTGCTCCTATGTCAGTGTCTTCCACTTGTGCTTGCAGTATCTCTGTCTTTGACAATGGCACGATGGGGCAGGTACCACTGTTTTCTTCCGTACACTGAGTGGGTATTGCCATAGCCCATGATATTTCAGATGACTGCTGGGCTTCAACAGCTTGAACGGTTGCACTGACACACTCAGACGATAGTTCTTCAGTACATTTTTTCATCACTGTCTCAATGTCTGTTGGCATTCGGGACAGGGAATCAGCATCAACATTTTCTTTTCCTGGCCGATATCGGATTGTGAAATGAAAATCGGCTAATTCAGCAACCCATCGACAGCCAGTAGCGTTGAGTTTTGCCGATGACAGAACATAGGTCAGTGAATTATTATCACTAAATACTGTAAAGGTTGGAGCATAATACAGGTAATCTCTAAATTTTTCAGTAACTGCCCACTTGAGAGCAAGAAATTCTAGCTTTCCACTGTGCAAGTGGTAGTTCTTCTCAGAGCCAGTCAAGGTCCTTGAACCATAAGCAATTACCCTTAGCTTGCCATTTTGCTTTTGATACAACACTGCACCTAAACCATTGTTAGAGGCGTCAGTGTGAAGAATAAATGGCTGAGAGAAGTCAGGAAAACCTAGGATGGGTGGTTGAACCAGGCAGTAAATTAGATTTTCCAGAATTTGTTGGTGCTCGTGGGTCCAGATTATTGGCTGCTGGGAAGGCACGCCATGCTTTTTCATGTTTCTTCTTTTTTTGTCCCATCCCTGATTTTGGTTTATCTCACTGACTGGTGCCAGCTTCAACAGATCATACAGGGGGTTAGCAATACATGAGAAATCTTTAATATATTGACGATAATAGCTGAGAAGGCCCAAGATTTTTCTCAATTCACCAACTGTACTGGGTTTCTTATCTTTTAGAGCAGTGACAGCCACTGTGTCTGCTGGGTCCATGCAACTCCCTTCTGCTGATATAATTCTCCCCAGATAACGCACCTCACCTTTAAAGAGCTCACATTTTTGAGGTTTGAGCTTCACTCCATTGCTGCGTAGACGCTGAAGCACTCTTCTCATGGCTTCCACATGCTCGTCAAAAGTTTTTGTGAACACCAAGATGTCGTCCAGGTAGGGCACACAAATCTCGTCCCTCATGTCTTCAAGACAAGTTTCCATGCAACGTTGGAATGCAGCAGGTGCATTCATAAGACCAAAGGGGATCCGCACCCATTCATATAATCCCCAAGGGGTTATAAATGCAGTAAGTGGTCTGCTGTCCTTTGCCATGAAACCTTGGTGATAGGCTTTTCCTTGATCCAGCAGGGAGAACCAAGCATTGCCCCCCAGGCTGTCCATAATATCCTGCACTCTTGGAATGGGCTGCCGGTCAGGTAGTGTTTTCCGATTAAGCTCCCTATAATCAATGCAGAGTCTTAAGGTGCCATCTTTTTTTCTTACGCACACAATGGGAGAAGCATAAGGGGAGCAGGATTTCTCCACCCAGCCCTGTGCTATCAAGTCATGCAGGTAATCTTTCATTTCTTGGTACATTGGTTTTGGAACAGATACATAAGTGCGGGCGACAGGTTCTTGGTCTTTTAGCGTTATGCTCAGTTGTAGATTCTTAATGCAACCAATCTCACTGTCACATTTTGCAAAGGACTGACATTCTTCCTGTAGCATGTTTTTTACAATTTGTTGCTGGAGTGGGTTCAAGTGGCTTACATCAACTGGGGGATCCCATAGGTCATCAGTACATTCTCCACCAACTTTCTTGCCCTGGGACTGAACTGAGGAGACGGTGGTATTGCTTTCCTGTGTAGTAATAGGAAACACAGACTTAATTGACTGCACTGTCCCGAGAATGGTTTTGCCTGCTAACACAATATCATGCTCAGTTCCATTTTGCACATCAACAATAAGGTATGGGCGGCTACCCCTCTGAAGATTCACTAAAGTTTCCGTCAACTCAAGACCCTCAGGCCACTGCTGATTAACATCTGGTTCAAAAAGCAAAATTGTGTCCTCCTTCACTGAGGGCATCTGGGCATAGCATTGGACTTGCAGGACTGACTTCCTGGGTACAACCACTCTCTCTTTTGTTGCCCTCACCCGGTACACATTAGAGTCCTCATTGTTTATTAAATTAATAAAAGTCTGCACTTTCCTTTTCTTGAGGCTTGGGAAGGCTGCCTTTACAGTGTCATACAATGTTTTTTTTTCTCTTTTCTTAGCTTTTGTGTGATTATTTTGCTTGATAATCTGTTCAATAACATTAAATCCAATGATAGGATGGGATAAGTGACTGCCTTGCATAACCAGAACAGGGATAAGGAGCTCAGTTACACTAGCAGCTAGTTTAAAAGAGATTTCAACCCATCCGATGTATGGCAAACTTGACCCATTAGCTGTTACTAATCTCAGTGCATCAGGTGCTTCCACTGCCTCAGTCACATCTCTTAAAGTTATTTCAGGTATGTGTCTACTTTTCCAGTACTCATCAATAATACACACCTGAGAGCCAGTGTCCCACAAGGCCTCACTTTTGCACCCTTGTAAGTAACATTCCACAAGGCACTGTCTGCCTACTAGCGAAGTTACAGAGGAATGCTGGTTGACACGACATTGTGCTACTTGAACCTCAGGTGGGCATAACTGGAAGGGTGACATGTTTTTACACTGCTCGCGATGCTTTCCCCAATGGTCAGTTTGGCACTTTTTTGAGCAATAGTAAACAGCTTTGCATTTGGAGCACCTGGCATTTGCCCATTCCATATCGCAACTAGCACACTGATGGGACACAACATGTTCGGTTACTGCCTGTCCCGCGGAAGTAACCCATTTCCGTTTAAAGATCCCTCTCTCTGTGGCCTAGTCCTCTTGGCCCTACAACCCGCCAGGAAATGCTCACTGCTTCCACAGTAATAACAATGAAAACATGGTTCCTCTACTTTTCCTTGTTGGCAGTGAAAGCACTGTCTTGCCCTGGCAGGGCGATACTGTCGGGGCATGGTCGGAAATTGACTCTGGGGTAAATAGTGTAAAGGCTGGACAGTGTGCTGAGATGGGATTGCATACTGTATTGGTAGGGCTGGAGAGGGTTGCTGTAGTACTGGAAACTGTGGTGGTTTGATATTGGTTGGGTACTGTTGTGATACCGAACACTGTTGAAACTGCATGGGGTACGGATGTGGAGTGGGGCTCTGTTGTGGCTGAAATGCTGGAGGCTGATATATGTAGCCATCAATAACCTGATTTCGTCCCCATAGCTGCTGGCCTTGTTCAATACATGGTCCTTGCTGCTGGTCATTGCTGGTTATACTCGCACTGTTAGGCTGGTCATACCCTGTGACACCCCATTCTGGTGACTGCTGGTGCCTCTGGGGGGGGCCTTTTGAGGACTGGTTTACTGAGACTACTTCTTTTTGATTGGAAAGTGCAAAACATTGCTGGGGCACAGGCACCTGTATCGTTTCTTTAATTTGTGCAATACCTTCACTGAGACTCTTTAATTGTGACAAGATGTCTCGTTTTGTCTGCCCCTCCTTGCACTTGAGTTCAGAGGACTGTTCTTCTAATTTGGGGCAACTGACATTAGCTGTGCGATCAGACCCACATGTTTTACGTTTGTTTTGTTTTTCCGTTTCGTTTGCACATGCTATGTTTAATCTTTCAAGAAGCACTTCATCTGTAATATTAGGATCTGAGAGGTATGTCTGAAGATCATGCTGAATTCGGTCACTCTGCAACCCAGTGAGGACAGCATGTAGGAACATACTTTGAACCAAGGCAGGGTCATATTTTAGTCCAGACTCAGCTTCTTGAGACGCAAATATTATTTTCTGCCTTAAGTCCAGTGTGCGTATTACAAAGTTTTGTGGTGACTCTTTATTACGCTGGGCTTCAGTAGTGAGCTGTTTATACAATTCTGTTGCCCCTTTCTCCTGATAGTGAGACCGAAGAATTCGTCTGAGAGTAGGCAAAGTCAAATCTGTTTTGCCTTCCAAGTAGCTCCGTAACTGTAGCCCTGGCGTGATTGCTCTAATTACTGCATCATTTATTTCCTGTTCTGAATAGCCCTTATTCAGTCCAGTTTCTATCTGACGAGCAAGGCTGGAGAATGACAATCTATCTCTTTGGCCAGGTTCTCCTATTTGACCAGATATTTTAAATTCTCTATGCCACGCAGGCTGAATGGTTTGTCTCTGTTCGATGTATGGAGGGTTTGCAGAATTAACTTTCGAATACATCTGAGTTGCATTCACACTTACTGGAAGATTGCTGTTAGAAATGGAAAGGGCAGCAATTTCATTCTGTTTCTGTTCTAATGATTGCTGTAATGTACTGATTTCTTGTTCAAGTTTCTCTTTTTCACTACCCAATGATCCTCCTTCAGTGGTGTTCATAACAGGATCAGCTACTAATTCACTCAATTTGTCTCTAATGCTTAAGAGTTCAGCCATGCCACCATCCTCTAAGTCCCCTAGCTCCTCTCTCACTAGGTGGTTACTCACCAGAGATATAAGAGACAGGCGTGTACAGCTTGCTAGACCTTCACTTGGAATGCCGAGAAAACCATTGAGTTCTATGAGTTTCTCTCTGGACAGTGTGCACAATATTTCAGCAATTTCTTCCTGAATCTCTTTAATTGCCTCCATTATTGCAGTATAAGTGAACGATATTGATGCGACTGGACGTTGGCTTTTATACTGAGCGGACTTTGCTGCCCCTAGCACACCCTGTACCTCAAGGGCATGCACTGCTCCGTCAGCTGGCTGCCTCACCTCCACCTCGGTCAACTATCTCACTCTGCTGCTGGCCTGGATATTTAATAAGGATGTGTGTGGTAAAGAAGACCTCTGCCTAGCATGGAGTTGGTTCCCCTTACACACATCCCAGCGGTGCCTCCAAAATATGTAGTAACCCTGTTGGGAGGGAAACAATAAAATAGAAAACGTTTTCACTGTCTCAACTCTTCAGTGCCTTTATTCAGAATCAGCTTGCAATACCCATTGTAGAAAAGTTTCCCAAAACACATACCAATCAGCAGCCACTTGTACCGCTGATCCCCAGTCACTTCACAAAATCTCTCATTGGTTGCAGTGGAGAACACTGAGATATTTGTTGCAAAACTCATGGCGGGCAGATTTGAAACTGTGCTGCAATGTTTTTATTCTCACATCGAAAATTAAAGTACATATACATTTTTTACAGGTACAGATTTATTTTTTACAGGTACAAATTTGACAGATTTTCTTTTCACAGGCGCAAAACTTTTGCTACATATTTACCTCCATAGGAGGGAACGGTTTGGGAAAGGCCGACAATCTCGGTAACCAAGTAGTTTTTCTATCTCCCCTCCCAGCCCTCGACTCTCTACTGCCGTATATGACATAGTATAAGCACAAACACATTTCACATTAGATTAATTTTATGTTAATTGTATTTAGATCAGCACTGTACTTTTTGCTGTGCAAAATTAAACATCAATAATAAGGTTTACCTGTATGGAGCATATATTTTAGTTGTAGGACTATTTTAGTTGGAAAAGTTTGAAGATATCAAAGATGTTTGAGTGTGCTGTGATTTATTCATATTAGAAATTAGTCGTTTTTTAAAGCCACAGCTTCTCTGAACATACCAACAGCAGGGTGCAGTTTCTTATGAAGAGACACACCTTCATTTTTTGGAGTATTTCCAAAAATTTTCTTGTTCTGTTGTTACTTTCTTTTTTAGTTGTTTCCTTGTTTGGCATAAACCTTCAGCTGTCCCTGAGGTAGGCAAACCTTTATCATGTCTTTATTTTACCTTTAGCATTAAAATACTTCAACATGTCTATGGCTTTGTGTTTGATTTTAATGTATTTAATGCAGTAATAATGCATTTAATGATGAGCATTGTTTTAGCAGAATTGTAGCTAAAGCAATTCTGTATAGGCTAACAGTGTTATTGTTTGTGTAATAGTGGTACAAATTTTTCTTACATGCTGATTTGTTATTTTGCTGCATTCAGCTGCTGATCTGAAGCTGTTAAATATCTGGTGGTTACCTTGTTACTAATACGTCCCTCTGACTGTGTGCAGGAATGTTTGGAGGAAATCATTTTGCTTTATCGCTTCAGACTAAAACATTAAATTTAAATTAAAAAAAAAAGTCTTAAATGTTTTTCTTTTGTTAATATGATCTACCTGTTAAACCGTTTATAAATACATTTGTTATTTGGTATGTTGTTTACTGTTTATACTCATTGTTGAACTGTTTTTTGCATCATGTGGTTGCTTCTTCCTGTTTGGTATTAAATTAGGTGTACCCCTCTGCTAGCTGCTGTTCTTTAGGGTATTGATAACAATACAAATTAAATCTTATTAAAGATTTTTTTTTTATTAAAGGTTAACCTGATGACGCTGACCACAAGTCTTGTATCAAGCAAGAATAAACATTTAGTGTCAACAATTAGTGTCTTCAGTTCTCAAACATTTAAAAAGTCACATTAACAGGAAAGCTGATGGAACACAGGGGGTAACATGTCATTGTTGCTGAATTGAATCAGGGTAGCAATTGAACTGAACAAGAGTTTGTTGGAAAGTAAACCAAGAGCAGCTCTCTTAAGCAGAAAGAGTATTATTGCCTGTACAGATCACACAAAATGTAAATTCATACAAATTCAGTTCAAAAGGTCTGTATAAGTAAACTGATGTATTGTTTTATTTTTTCTCATTTCAGAAATGAAGTGTGTTTGTTTTATGATTCTGTTCTTCCATCATGCTTTCTCAGGTAAAGTAAGAATTAAAGCTGCTGTGGGTTCCCCATTCAATCCACTGTGTAAAATATAGCAAATACAGAGAACATAGAATTTAATAAACAAGAAATAACAAACAACAGATCCATGTTTTTATCACATTTTACACATAAGACATTAATCTATACTACAGGGCAGAGCATTGAAGACAAATGCTCTACAGTCTTGACAAAATGGGTTAGTGTGCCATTTACAAAAGAGGAATCGACATTTTCTGTGCTATGATTATCTTGTGTACATGAAAGTAATTGTGGGCTGATGCACTTAAAAGAATCAAAACCTTACAACAACATTAGTATAATGTTCAGCGCCACTCTGATCTCTGAGCTTTCCTCAGGGGTTGTAGTCTGTTTGGGACTACAGCAAGTCAATTTACCCTCCTGCCACAAGTGGGAGCAGATGAAGGTTATCGCACCATTATATTAAAAAGTAACCAATAACTGAATTAGAAGATTGGATATAAATCAAGCCACTGAGTGAACTGACTGTGATGAAAAGACAATCATGTTTGTTTTATATTTTTTTCTCTCTGCAGAAGAGTTTTGGTTGGTTGGTCCAGATGTTCCTCTATATGCAGTTACTGGTTCTGATCTTGTTCTGCCTTGTTTGATTAAACCCAAAACCAGTGCAGTGGACATGAGAGTGGAGTGGTTCAGGCCAGACACAATAAACTCACCAGTACATCTTTATAAAGATCACACAGTAATGAATTCAGGGCAAATTCGATCTTACATAGGGAGAACAGCTTTATCTGATGAGAAGCTGGAGAAAGGAGACGCCTCACTGCTGTTAGCTGATGTTCAAGTTTCTGATGAGGGGAAATACATATGTTACATTGCTGCTGAAACCTGGTATAATGAGTTCACTGTTCAAGTAAAAGTTGAAGGTATAGTAGCTGATTTATGACCAATATTGTTACATTTAAAAAAAGTATTTGGACACATGATCATACGCTTGTTGAGCTTGTTGGACAGAGGAGTTACTAGGATATTATCCTAATGTGGGCATCTGAATTGTTTGTGTGGACAACAACAAAAATATAGCTTTTTCTAAATAGAATATGTAATCAAGGACATTTAAAAGTAAATTTTGAGGAGGGGGCAAAAGGAATACAATTACAGCATTTATTTTTAGGTCCAGGGTGGGCAACACCACACCTGTGTTTACACCCCACTGTTGGACATCAAATGGTAACCAAAACAACTGCTACTAAAATATTAAAGCCATTCTTCAGAGAAGGCTTTTCACAAGACATTAAAGTATCTTTGTGAGAACTGGTGCCCGTTCTGTCAAAAGAGCGTTTGTATGGCTGGGCACTGATGTTGGTCCAGAAAACCTTAATTGCTGTTCCATTTTATTCCAAAGCTGGGGCTGAGAGGTCAGGGCTTTGTGCAGGCCACTGAAGTTATTTTAATGCATTAATAAAAAAATTAGAAGGGGTGTCCCAATACTTTTGTCCATATAGTGTATTTGTGTTTATGAAAGAGGAAATACTGATACTTGATGTCTAACTTGATCTACAGCTGTTGGAACAGAGCCACTGATAACTCTGGAGAGCTTTGATCATTCAGGAGGATTCAGTCTATTGTGTGAATCTAAAAACTGGTGGCCTGAGCCAGAGGTTCTGTGGCTGGGTGATGAGGGAATCAACCTGAGTGGTGGAGTAACAGAAACACACAGAGACGGAGAATTCTTTAGTGTTCGACGACGTATCACTGTACTCAACGGTGACGCAGGCAGGTTCTACTGCAGAGTCCAACAGAGACATCACATGAAGGAGAACGAGTTCATCATCTCTAGTAAGTAATGATCGAACTGTAGGAGCCTCTGAAGTTTGCTGTAAGAATTTTATGTCTTTAAAAAATGACAGCAATACATACAGTCATTAAAATTGTCCTTGTCCGGATTTCTTCTGTTAAGACATTTCTGTCACTGTCACTTATTTAACCAATTAAACACATTAAATTGTTAACTAGGTTTGGTTACATTAGTACAATGCCATTTTTTAGATTCTGGGACTCTAAGAACCACAGCGTCACACATGATTGGACATGTGAGGGTGTGTGAACAGTTAACAGCTGCAGGATCTAGAACAGGGGTGGGCAAACCTTTTGACCGAAGGGCCACACTGGGTTTTAAAATTTTACAGAAGGGCCGGGCAATAGACTTTAACAAAGGTCTAGGGGCGGTAGTTTTTGGAGTGTGCAAACTAGTGGAATCAACTGAAATGCAAGGTATTAAAGAAAAAAGGTTAAACAAAGCAGGCTTTAAAGTAGGGCTGTGCGATATGACTAAATAACTAATATCTCTTAAAGTACAATGGCAGGCCACTACACGTATTTTACCTTGTGTTGTTTATGTTCTCTTAAAAACACAAAATACTGTAGTTCTGATACATTCTGACAGAATTGCAGTGTTTATTTTTTTGTGATGCATTTGCATTTTGACATTAAACAAACCAACAGAATCTCACAATCACATTTATGCTGTCGGTTTTACTTCAAATAAATGAGCATAAAAAAAATCACAATATTTGATAAAGCTTTGCTATCACTGCAAAATGAAAGCACAGGGTAAACAGCAGAACCGCGACCCAGATCAATCACACAGCAGCAGAAAATCATAACCTCTGTGTACCTGATCTGTGTGTTAATCCATCAGGGATACAATCCACTTTTATTCTTCTTGGCAACCATCTTGAATGTTTCCAGAATATATAAGATTCATACCCAATTGTTTTTATCCACTAATGAAAATCGTCTTAGATCGTTTATTCTCTCGGCTTTCGCGATAAAAAGCTGATTCGTTCACTAAACTGTCACATCCAACAACCAATGAACTGAGAGATTGAAATTCCACCCAGTATCTGAATTTTGGAAGCTCTGATTGGTTTATAGAACTGTTTATCAAGGTATGACCTCGGAATCTCTTTAACAAATGAACCGTTTCATTAAGTTGTATGAGCACGACACCGTAATGAAATGAAAGAGTGAACAAAACGAATGAATCTTTACCGTAGATAAGAGCTCAGCTCCCTGATTCGATCCCAATGAATAATCCATTTGAAAAGAGTCGTCTCTGACTTGTTGACTCAGTGATTCAGTTTGAAAGCGGAGAATTTCGTAAATTCTTAACGGGCCGATCATTATGTGGCCAACGGGCTATAGTTTGCCCACCACTGGTCTAGAACTTACCATTAATGAAGGAACATTGAATTATTTTCATCAATCCCTGATTTGCAGATAAAGTGCAATGGAATCATGGATTATATTTAGTTTATCATTTTTTAAAATATATAAAAATATATTATTAAAAGCAATTTTTATGTTAAAAGGTTTGTTTTCTGGAAATAAATTTCCTCCAATTAAAAGTTTTATTTGTTCATTTTTTACCAGGGGACCCAATAATTTTGGAGCTCACTGTATTTCAATTTTGTTGTTTTGTGTTTCAGATCAGATTTTCTCAGCATGGAAAACTGCTGTCTCAGCATGGAAAAATGCTGTCATCTGTGTTTCAGTTGGAAGTTTGATCATGATCATAGGAATTGGGTTTGTAGTTTTCATGAGTTGGAAAGGTGAGAATCATCCTGAAATTGTACATTTAAATGTTTTATTGTTTCATGCTACTTTCATGCTGTTCATGTTAGAAAACTTCTTTACTTCAGCCAGCAGGGCACATTCACATGAGAAGCAGCAAAACCACCACTATGTCTGTCTCGTTGTTTCCTATGGAGTGTGGCGGTGCTGTGCACTTTTGCCGCGTTTAGTCCAAACCGCTTCTCATGTGAATGCACCATAAATGCATGTGAAGGTTTGTGGGGTGGGGGTGGTGGTGGTTACACATTTTATGAGCTTTTAAAGGAAAAAGATTCATAAGGTTCTGCCTAATCACATTGTTACAGTTTAATTAAACCAAATGTTTGGGTTTTTTTTACATGGAAATGTTTTATTGTTTTATTTTTCTTCTTATTTTAGTTAAAAGATGGAGAAAGGAGTACGCTGAGAAAGGTGAATTCAAAAACTGACAGCTCTGATACATGAGCTGTCAGTTCAGCTTATTTTACTTTTACATAAGATTGTAACAAAACATTCAAAAGAAAGACAACAGGTTAGAGAAAACAGAATTAGAAATCAGAAGCAAACAAAAGAAACCTAGAAAAATGATTATTAATATATGTTAACAATATGGAATATATATACAACCCCAAATCAGAAAAAGTTGGGACAGAATGGAGTTTTACAGAGTCTTACATTTACTTTGAATTTAATTTAATGTCAGACAGGATGAACCTGAGATATTTTATGTTTTATCTGCTCAACTTCATTTATTACTAAACATCCATTCCTGCATTTCAGGCCAGCAACACATTCCAAAAAAAAGTTCTGTTTGGCTTGTTTGGTCACAAATCTCTGTATCAGGATAAAAAGCAGGCTGGTCTAGTGCACTATTACTGGGAGGATTTCTGTTCAAATAAAGCTGAAGTAGCTGTGAAACAGATACCATGACATCACTGGCTTGTTTCCTCTGTTTTTTTCTTGGAAATAATAAAAACAGTAAGTTTAATTTATATAGTGATTTTCCCAAATGCAAGGACATTTATCATAGCAATAACATACTAATGAATATTTAAATAAAAATGGTTTTATGGAAAATAATTTTTAAAAAGCCCTGGCATTACAAAACATTTCCCCTTTTAAAAAATCATTAATCTTGATGGTTCCCCTTTATTTTTGCTCCAAAACGCTTCTCATGTGAATGCACCATAAATGCATGTGAAGGTTTGTGGGGTGGGGGTGGTGGTGGTTACACATTTTATGAGTTTTTAAAGGAAAAAGATCCATAACGTTCTGCCTAATCACATTTTTACAGTTTAATTAAACCAAATGTTTGTTTTTTTACATGAAAATGTTTTACTGTTTTTTCTTATTATTATTTTAGTTGAATTCAGAAATTTTTTTTTATTTTGAAAGTTAATGTTTGTGAACCTGATACATGAGCTCTCAGTTCAGCTCATTTTACTTTTTCATCAGATTGTAACAAAACATTCATAACAAAGACAACATGTTAGAGAAAACAGAATCAGAAGCAAACAAAAGAAACCTAGAAAAATGATTGTTAATACATGTTAACAATATGGAATATACAGTGGGGAAAATAAGTATTTGATACACTGCCGATTTTGCAAGTTTTCCCACTTACAAAGAATGGAGAGGCCTGTAATTTTTATCATAGGAACACTTCAACTGTGAGAGACAGAATCTAAAAAATATCCAGAAAATCACATTGTATGATTTTTAAATAATTAATTTGCATTTTATTGCATGAAATAAGTATTTGATACAATGGAAAAACAGAACTTAATATTTGGTACAGAAACCTTTACAGAGGTCAGACGTTTCCTGTAGTTCTTGACCAAGTTTGCACACACTGCAGCAGGGATTTTGGCCCACTCCTCCATACAGATCTTCTCCAGATCTTTCAGGTTTCGGGGCTGTCGCTGGGCAACATTGAGTTTCAGCTTCCTCCAAAGATTTTCTATTGGGTTCAGGTCAGGAGACTGGCTAGGCCACTCCAGGACCTTGAAATGCTTCTTACGGAGCCACTCCGCAACTTAGTTGCCCTGGCTGTGTGTTTTGGGTCAATGTCATGCTGGAAGACCCAGCCACGACTCATCTTCAATGCTCTTACTGAGGGAAGGAGGTTGTTGGCCAAAATCTCGCTATACATGACCCCATCCATCCTCCCTTCAATACGGTGCAGTCGTCCTGTCCCCTTTGCAGAAAAGCACCCCCAAATTATGAGGTTTTCACCCCCATGCTTCACGGTTGGGACGGTTGTACTCATCCTCCTTCCTCCTCCAAACACGGCGAGTGGAGTTGATACCAAAAAGCTCTATTTTGGTCTCATCTGACCACATGACCTTTTCCCATGCTTCCTCTGGATCATCCAGATGGTCATTGGTGATCTTCAAACTGGCCTGGACATGTGCTGGGGTAAGCAGGGGGACCTTGCGTGTCCTGCAGGATTTTAATCCATGGCGGCGTTACGTGTTACTAACAGTAATCTTTAAGACTGTGGTCCCAGCTCTCTTCAGGTCATTGACCAGGTCCTCCCGTGTGGTTCTGGGCTGATTCCTGACCTTTCCTAGGATCATCCTTACCCCACTAGGTGAGATCTTGCATAGAGCAGCAGACCGAGGAAGATTGACAGTCATCTTGTGTTTCTTCCATTTTCTAATAATTGCGCCAACAGTTGTTGCCTTCTCACCAAGCTGCTTTCCTATTGTCCTGTAGCCCATCCCAGCCTTGTGCAGGTCTACAATTCTGTCCCTGGTGTCCTTAGACAGCTCTTTGGTCTTGGAGAGAGTGAAGAGGTTGGAGTGTGATTGATTGAGTGTGTGGACAGGTGTCTTTTATACAGGTTACGAGTTCAAACAAGTGCAATAAATACAGGTAATGAGTGCAGAATAGGAGAGCTTCTTAAAGAAAAACTAACAGGTCTGTGAGAGCCAGAATTCTTGCTGGTTGGTAGGTGATCAAATACTTATTTCATGCAATAAAATGCAAATTAATTATTTGAAAATCATACAATGTGATTATCTGGATTTTTTTAGATTCTGTCTCTCACAGTTGAAGTGTACCTACGATAAAAATTACAGGCCTCTCCATTCTTTGTAAGTGGGAAAACTTGCTAAATTGGCAGTGTATCAAATACTTATTTTCCTTACTGTATATTATACAAAGTCTGCTTACTGACAGTCTTCTTCAGAAAATTTTTATTTTATGTCAGGCTTTTATGTTAGAAGAAGCATAAAGTTCTGCTTAATCTCATTATTACAATTTAATGTAACTAAATTCTTGTGTCTTCTTGTTTTACATGTAAATGTTTTTACTGTTTTTTTTTTCTCTTTTTAGTTAAACGGTGGAGAGAGGAAGATGCTGAGAAAGGTACATTTGTATTCAGATTGCTACTATTTTGGAAGTTAATGCTTATAAACCTGATACATGACATTTTTACATCAGATTGTTACAAAACATTCCAAAAAAATAGAACAGAGAATAACATAAAATATAATTACTGTTTATCTAGACATCAGACATAAACCAGCATTTATACATCTGTTTCACTCTTCTCCAGCTGCTTCAACATGTACTTTCCATTTTGTTCTTCTGTTCCATTTTGTTTTCCTACAATCTTTTGTGTTTGGCTCTTTGGTCACTGCACTACTGCAGAGGTGAACTAACTGTATATAAAACTGTCTGTACTGTCCACACTACTGGGAGGATTTCTATTAAAATGAGGCTGAAGTAGCTGTGAAACAGAAACCATGACATCATTGGCTGTTTTTTAATATAGTGCCTTTTCCAAGCTAAAGAACACTTTACAATGGTTGGAGCATACAAATAAATATTATAAAATTTTATAAAATAAAATAAAAACACAAGCCTTTATAAGTACATAATGACTTTTTTTTTATTCTTTCATTTTAAGACATTTTTCAATTAAAGAATCATTAATCTTCTCCTTTATGTTTGTTGCAAAATGTTTTTAAGAAAATGTTCTGTGTAAACAGTGCACATGGAGATGAACTTGTGATCTGTTTATTAACTGAGTCAAAGCCCCAACCAACCACCACCTTTTTTTACTGTGCTGGTTATTACATATTTGTGAAAAACTTGAACACCCAGACATGTGTTTGGCTGAGTTGTAGATTATTTTTATATTAATATTAAATGAAGTTACTCAGTCCACTGACTAAAAAACCTGAATGATCTTTTTTAGTGCTGGAAGTCCAAACATCCCTAAAAAAGCCTGGTGATAATCGTCTACATGGAGTTGATTTTTCTCCTGTTCAGTGGGCAGCGGTGGTGGTTGCTTTATGTAACTCAGATAAGGAGCTGGAAAAGTTTAACCTGAGGAAATACATGTCGTCAGATGAAGGGGTTCGAAGACTGCAGCCAGTGATTCAATCAACGAAAAAAGCTGTGTGAGTATTTAAACTAAAAATACTTTACTGACCACCAGTGTGATTTTGTTCTGACTCACATCAGTTTGCAGTGTTTAAATAATAGTTTTATTTATTCAAGAACAAATGCTGTTCAGCCCTGCCTGACCCTGTGTGAAAAATTTATTGCCCCCTTAGCTGATAAATTAACCAGTTAAGCCAGTGGTGGGCAAACTACGGGCCCGCGGGCCACATACAGGCCGTTAGGGTGTTTGATCCGGCCCGTTAAGAATTTACAAAATTCTCCACTTGCAAACTGAATCGCTGAGTCAACAAGTCAGAGATGATTCTTTTCAAATGGATTATTCATTGGAATTGAATCAGGGAGCTGAGCTCTTATATGGTAAAGATTCATTCGTTTTGTTCACTCTTTCATTTCATTACGGTGAATCGGTTCATTTGTTAAAGAGATTCCGAGGTCATACCTTGATAAACAGTTCTATAAACCAATCAGAGCTTCCGAATTCAGATACTGGGTGGAATTTCAATCTCTCTGTTCATTGGTTGTTGGATAAGTGACAGCTAGTATGTGAACGAATCAGCTTTTTATCGCGAAAGCCGAGAGAATAAATGATCTAAGATGGTTTTCATTAGTGGATAAAAACAACTGGGTATGAATCTTATATATTCTGGAAACATTCAAGATGGTCGCCAAGAAGAATAAAAGTGGATTGTATCCCTGATGGATTAACACACAGATCAGGTACGCAGAGGTTATGATTTTCTGCTGCTGTGTGATTGATCTGGGTCGCGGTTCTGCTGTTTACCCTGTGCTTTCATTTTGCAGTGATAGCAAAGCTTTATCAAATATTGTGATTTTTTATGCTCATTTATTTGAAGTAAAACCGACAGCATAAATGTGATTGTGAGATTCTGTTGGTTTGTTTAATGTCAAAATGCAAAAGCATCACACAAAATAAACACTGCAATTCTGTCAGAATGTATCAGAACTACAGTATTTTGTGTTTTTAAGAGAACATAGACAATATGAGGTAAAATACGGGCAGTGGCCTGCCATTGTACTTTAAGAGATATTAGTTATTTAGTCACATCGCACAGCCCTACTTTAAAGCCTGCTTTGTTTAACCTCTTTTTCTTTAATACCTTGCATTTCAGTTGATTCCACTAGTTTGCACACTCCAAACACTACCGACCCTAGACCTTTGTTAAAGTCTATCACCCGGCCCATCTGTAAAATTTTAAAACCTAGTGTGGCCCTTTAGCCAAAAAATTTGTCCACCCCTGAGTTAACCAAATTGAATTGTCACTTGGGTTCAATTTTACTAACCACACCCAGACATGAAAATGAATTTGTTCTCACAGGTGAAAAAGTTTAAGTTTAAACTTTCATTTAACAACTGAGTTATGAATCTGTGAGAAACTTTACTATGAAATCAACAGAATTAAAATGATTTTTAACGTTTATACATTTTACTGGAGGTAAAATTAAGCTGCTGGTTTGTGATCAACTTATACATTATTGTGCAAAAAATTAGACACCCCGAGCCAAAATTTGTTTATTAGATTCTGTAAGTGAGATTGAGTAAACACACCTTATACCGGGAACAAAGTTTGGCACATTTAATGCACAATTATTGTTTATTTATTTAATTTACCATATGAAAACATAAAAATTCTTAAAAAGCCTAAAAATTCCTAAAATCACCCTCCTTTGAGGCTTATTATTGCCTGACCGATTTATAGATCACACAGGATCGAATGATTCATCCTCTTTTAAGAATTACTAAAATGTTCCTCACTCTCATAGCAGAGAAAGATTAAACGTCTCCTCCTCTGGACTTGGAAAAAGTTAAAGATACAATCAGAAGTAAAGATTTTCTTTTTAAAAGATCACATAAACCTCCGGCGTGCTCTCCTTGGATGCAAATCTGAAGTCTGTCAGCAGCGGAAGAAAAATTGGATGCGCTAAATCGGAAGAAAAATGCATTAAAATAAATTTTAAAAGATGGTTAATTGTAAACAATGAAGGCTCACTTTTATTTTTTTTTGGGAGTGGGGGTCTTTGATGGAGAAACAGGATTGATATGAAAGAGACAGGTCTCTCCATTTCACCACCTTCACCTTGTACATCTGATTTAGTGTTAGTGTCCTCAGTAGTGTTTGTACGATCCAGCAGTGAACTTACTCCACTTTTCTTTCTTTTTGCTCTGGCTTTAGAGTTACTCATCTTCATAAAAGCTAGCAGGCTAGCAAGCAGAATTAGAATGAGAACAGGAGACATTACATCAGCCTTTCAAAGGAAAACATATGATCATTTGCAAATTAAATGAACCATGAAGTCTAAAAAATAATTTCCAGTTTACAGAATGAGAGTTTAATGACAAACGAAAACATTTTACATCTTAACCACACTGGTCACCATCTTGAATGACCGTGAGGTTTTGTTGCTCATGCATTACTTTTATAATATTTAGTAGCACTGAAATCTGGAGAAGCAGAAGTGAGATGAGATGAAACCACAGTGAGAAACTCAGCAGTGTTATTTGAATTAATGATCATTTATTAACAGCATGGATAAGCTGAGTTGCTTGTGATTGGGTGGAACAATGATGATGCTGCCACTTGTAGTGATAAATGTTTGTATTGTTGATGCTGCTTATTCTGCACAAAGATGTGTTTTTTTGTTTACTTACAAGTACAAATAAAGTCCAGATATTTACATTTTACTGTACTTGATTACTGTCCACCACTGTTGGGCAACTGATATTCAGATATCTGAAGACGGTTTTCTATGGAATCAAAAAAGGGTCATAAAGATTTTGAGTTTGTAAAACAAAAGTCACAAATGTACTGAAACTTGTAAATGCATTTAAACAACTACATGCACGAAAAATCCTAATCCACAAATGAACTGGAATGTGCAAACATGAAACAAAAATTAATATTAATAATAATTCAAATGTACAAATGTGAAAAAAATATTTTAAATATATATAAATATATATTTTTTAATTTGTAAAAAATATTAGCATTTGTAAATCCGATCTTGTGAATGTGTGGAGTTAAAATCCTCTCATTCACCTTCTCTGCTGCAGTTGCGAAACTCTTGCTGCAGTTGCGAATTTTGACCCTGTTTTGACGCCTAATTGATGGACCAATAGGAAAGCTTTAAGCTGGACCAATCAGATTGCGAGGTTTGTTTAACTAATCAGAACACTGATTTGTTGCTGTCACTCAATTTCGGCACGCTGTTGGAACACGCCTCCACAGGAGTCAAACTGACAATATAAATAAAAGCACTACACAGAGCCTGCCTGTTATATTTTTAAAACGAACTTTCTGCAAAAGAAACATGAGCTAGCATTGTTCCTTACCTGACTCTCCATTGTACCTCTGGTTGGAAGCTCCATGACTGAGATTGGGAGGCGTGTTCCAACAGCGTGCCGAAATTGAGTGACAGCAACAAATCAGTGTTCTGATTAGTTAAACAAACCTCGCAATCTGATTGGTCCAGCTTAAAGCTTTCCTATTGGTCCATCAATTAGGCGTCAAAACAGGGTCAAAATTCGCAACTGCAGCAAGAGTTTCGCAACTGCAGCAGAGAAGGTGAATGAGAGGATTTTAACTCCACACATTCACAAGATCGGATTTACAAATGCTAATATTTTTTACAAATTAAAAAATATATATTTATATATATTTAAAATATTTTTTTCACATTTGTACATTTGAATTATTATTAATATTAATTTCTGTTTCATGTTTGCACATTCCAGTTCATTTGTGGATTAGGATTTTTCGTGCATGTAGTTGTTTAAATGCATTTACAAGTTTCAGTACATTTGTGACTTTTGTTTTACAAACTCAAAATCTTTATGACCCTTTTTTGATTCCATAGTTTTCCATCCACCAACTTTTTGCGAATTTTGAAAATGCGCATTAAAAAACCTGGATGGAAAAGCTCAAAATTCGAATTCGAACCCCAAATATCGCAAAAAAAGTTTTCACGCTTGAACGAGGTGGAAAAGTTAGAATATCGCATCGCCAAAATGCGAAAAAAGTGGATGGAAACGGGTTTTGCGAATAAACGATGACGTTTCAAGCTCACACACGCATATATATACACCTAAAAAGGTGTAATGTTTTGCTGTGTTATGTGCGTACATCACGAATCAACAACTGGTCATTCAAAAGTGCCTTCAAAACAATCGATGGCCATCCCTTTCTATTTACATAGTCCCTGTACCCGACTGCTGGTATGTGGTGCGCTGCATAATTACGCTGTTCTATTTCTTCTGCTTCCTGCGCATTTGGGAATACGACGTAATGTTTCATTAGTTTTGATGTTATTGCTCTGCATACAGCGTTGTTATGCTCATGCCGAACGTCTCACCCACTACTACTTGTACAAGGAAATAGCAATCCTCTTTTCAGTTGGCACGGGTGGCCGGTGACTGTAAAGTTTTGGCTCTACAGATGACCCAATCATGGTGCATATCTCATCAAAGGCTGATAGATCCAAAACTCGTCTGAAAAATTGATAGTGCGTTTACGTTCCCAGATGCGAGGTGAACGGAGATTTGAGCCCACATTAGACAGGTTATTGCTTGTTCTGCCCGACGTCTCTTACGTCATGTGAAAGTTTTTTTGCATAACTGTAGTTGAAAAATCTCACTTTGGTCGCCAAGCGCAAGAGCCGTTTCGATTGCCGAGCAAACGGCGACCAGTCGCCGAGCGAAAATCAGGGCAAAAATTGTGTCATTAGAGGCTAGAAGTCTGCTACCAGTCTGGAAAGTGTTACAAATCACACACCACTGAACAAAAAACTATTAGGCTAAGTTATTAGGTTTAGGAGGGCTGTTTTAAAACTACAGGTGCTGGTCATAAAATTAGAATATCATGAAAAAGTTGATTTATTTCAGTAATTCCATTCAAAAAGTGAAACTTGTATATTATATTCATTCATTACACACAGACTGATATATTTCAAATGTTTATTTCTTTTAATGTTGATGATTATAACTGACAACTAATGAAAACCCCAAATTCAGTATCTCAGAAAATTAGAATATTGTGACAAGGTACAATATTGAAGACACCTGGTGCCACACTCTAATAAGCTAATTAACTCAAAACACCTGCAAAGGCCTTTAAATGGTCTCTCAGTCTAGTTCTGTAGGCTACACAATCATGGGGAAGACTGCTGACTTGACAGTTGTCCAAAAGACGACCATTGACACCTTGCACAAGGAGGGCAAGACACAAAAGGTCATTGCTAAAGAGGCTGGCTGTTCACAGAGCTCTGTGTCCAAGCACATTAATAGAGAGGCGAAGGGAAGGAAAAGATGTGGTAGAAAAAAGTGTACAAGCAATAGGGATAACCGCACCCTGGAGAGTATTGTGAAACAAAACCCATTCAAAAATGTGGGGGAGATTCACAAAGAGTGGACTGCAGCTGGAGTCAGTGCTTCAAGAACCATCACGCACAGACATATTCAAGACATGGGTTTCAGCTGTCGCATTCCTTGTGTCAAGCCACTCTTGAACAAGAGACAGCGTCAGAAGCGTCTCGCCTGGGCTAAAGAAAAAAGGCTGCTGAGTGGTCCAAAGTTATGTTCTCTGATGAAAGTACATTTTGCATTACCTTTGGAAATCAAGGTCCCAGAGTCTGGAGGAAGAGAGGAGAGGCACAGAATCCACGTTGCTTGAGGTCCAGTGTAAAGTTTCCACAGTCAATGATGGTTTGGAGTGCCATGTCATCTGCTGGTGTTGGTCCACTGTGTTTTCTGAGGTCCAAGGTCAACGCAGCGGTCTACCAGGAACTTTTAGAGCACTTCATGCTTCCTGCTGCTGACCAACTTTATGGAGATGCAGATTTCATTTTCCAACAGGACTTGGCACCTGCACACAGTGCCAAAGCTACCAGTACCTGGTTTAAGGACCATGGTATCCCTGTTCTTAATTGGCCAGCAAACTCGCCTGACCTTAACCCCATAGAAAATCTATGGGGTATTGTGAAGAGGAAGATGCGATACGCCAGACCCAACAATTCAGAAGAGCTGAAGGCCACTATCAGAGCAACCTGGGCTCTCATAACACCTGAGCAGTGCCACAGACTGATGGACTCCATGCCACGCCGCATTGCTGCAGTAATCCAGGCAAAAGGAGCCCCAACTAAGTATTGAGTGCTGTACATGCTCATACTTTTCATGTTCATACTTTTCAGTTGGCCAACATTTCTAAAAATCCTTTTTTTGTATTGGTCTTAAGTAATATTCTAATTTTCTGAGATACTGAATTTGGGGTTTTCAGTAGTTGTCAGTTATAATCATCAACATTAAAAGAAATAAACATTTGAAATATATCAGTCTGTACGGAACCCCTAAGGTGACATCCCCTGAAAAAAAAATAACGCGTGGCCACGACTTACTTAACGCGTTCCCACGCCTTACTAACGCGTGGCCTCGACTTACTTAACGCGTTCCCACGCCTTACTAACGCGTGGCCACGACTTACTTAACGCGTTCCCACGCCTTATTAACGCGTGGCCACGACTTACTTAACGCGTTCCCACGCCTTACTAACGCGTGGCCACGACTTACTTAACGCGTTCCCACGCCTTACTAACGCGTGGCCACGACTTACTTAACGCGTTCCCACGCCTTACTAACGCGTGGCCACGACTTAGTAACGCGTTCCCCACGCCTTATTAACGCGTTCCCACGCCTTATTAACGCGTGGCCACGACTTACTTAACGCGTTCCCACGCCTTATTAATGCGTGGCCACGACTTAGTAAGGAGTGGGAATGAGATCGTGGCCACGACTTAAAAAGGTTGAAACAGTTGAATATTGTTTACTCTCTTTACTTTCTTGACTATCGAGTCAATAAACAGAATGGATGATTAAAGCATTGTACTTGCTTACTTTATATTTATTACATCTACAACAGTAGCGAACATTAACGTGTGTATAAACATTACTATGACAACCCGCATACATCTGTGTGTGCGTAACAGTTCCGTACTGAAACATAAAACCATCACACGTTCCATACATTAACACATGTTGTTAGCCGTAGATCGTTTGTTTTGGAGCCTTGATGTAATATGCAGTCTCCCTCCTGGGTGTAACAGATGATCTCACCATATTCAACTGTTTCCCCTAACACCATGTGTTAATGTATAGAACGTGTGATGGTTTTATGTTTCAGTACGGAACTGTTACGCACACACAGATGTATGCGGGTTGTCATAGTAATGTTTATACACACGTTAATGTTCGCTACTGTTGTAGATGAAATAAATATAAAGTAAGCAAGTACAATGCTTTAATCATCCATTCTGTTTATTGACACGATAGTCAAGAAAGTAAACAGAGTAAACAATATTCAACTGTTTCAACCTTTTTAAGTCGTGGCCACGATCTCATTCCCACTCCTTACTAAGTCGTGGCCACGCGTTATTAAGGCGTGGGAACGCGTTAAGTAAGTCGTGGCCACGCGTTACTAAGGCGTGGGAACGCGTTAAGTAAGTCGTGGCCACGCGTTAGTAAGGCATGGGAACGCGTTAAGTAAGTCGTGGCCACGCGTTAGTAAGGCGTGGGAACGCGTTAAGTAAGTCGTGGCCACGCGTTAGTAAGGCGTGGGAACGCGTTAAGTAAGTCGTGGCCACGCGTTAGTAAGGCGTGGGAACGCGTTAAGTAAGTCGTGGCCACGCGTTAGTAAGGCGTGGGAACGCGTTAAGTAAGTCGTGGCCACGCGTTAGTAAGGCGTGGGAACGCGTTACTAAGTCGTGGCCACGCGTTAATAAGGCGTGGGAACGCGTTAATAAGTTGTGGCCACGCGTTATTTTTTTTTCAGGGGATGTCACCTTAGGGGCTCCGTAAGTCTGTGTGTAATGAATGAATATAATATACAAGTTTCACTTTTTGAATGGAATTACTGAAATAAATCAACTTTTTCATGATATTCTAATTTTATGACCAGCACCAGTACATGTTGGTTATCTGAATCACCAGAAGTCCATTTGGCTCTGGATCTAGTGGTGATTACTGGAGGAACTTGTGAGGTGCTGGTGAATTTACAAGCTTAACTAAGTTTACTGGCCCATGTGTTGATGTCAGCAAAAAAATTATTATACTGACATGTCAAAAACATGTTTTCATTTTTAATACACAGTGATGTGATTGGATAGTTTCTCTGGCTTTTATCAATGGGATAAGAAAAAAAAATCTAATATTTTCAAAGCTCAAGCAAAAACAAATAGTTAAATGTGACAGTTCCTCTTTAGCTGCTTACGTGGCACAGCGGTAAAAAACACAGGCTGCAACCAGAGCTGGGATCTCAAATACATCATATAAAATCTCAGCTCTGCCTTGCTGGCTGAGGATGAGGGGCTACATGAAGAACGTCAGAATGGTGCAGTTATGACCTCTGCTGGCTGATTATAGGCGCCGACACAGAGATGAGGAAAGCGTGCTCTTAGGGTGTGTCTCTCCATACACAACGCTAGGTGGCACAACACTTGTCAATGTGTGGGTGATAAGATGCATACGGCATGCTGCCCACGTGTCGGAGGGGGCGTGGGTAAGCTTCGATCTCCTTCGGTCTGGGGGGGGGGGGGGGGGGGGGGGTCAGTGTACACACTTGAGTGTAATTAAAATATTTCAATGTTTTATTATAAAAAGATTTAAAAATCTGAACGTCAAACATTGCTTATCTTGTCTGATCTATAATAAATACGCACAAGTATAAATGCATGTGTATCAATTACACTTTAACACAAACATTAACACTGTTGTAATTGTAATCATGGCATTGTAATCTCTCTCTGCCCACACAAAACAGAATAACAGCAGGCTAAACACTTCAATATATTTCAAAAGTAAACTGCTTAGTTTATAGTTACAGATATTTCTTAAAAGTGTATGAACGTGTACGATTAGTTATGCCTGTAATCCAGAATTAAGTTCTATACCGTAACAAAAAATATGAATGTAAATGGTCATGCGATGCAATGCGATGACGGTGATGTAAAATAATGTTAAAATAATTCCAAGTCCAAACATTTGAGTGGTTAACGAGAACGCTACTTTAAATATCACACAAGCTCAGTGCAAAACACGAACACGGAAACGGTACAAATCCGATCTCTTCCTTACACACCAGACAATATATTTTATAATTCACATTACACGACAGGTGAGACGTTCTTTTTTCTTAATATAGCGCTTTTATTTAGGATTCAATAGTTCTTACATAGGCAGGAAAATCTATGGCAGACAAGAGTCAGAACAGCGGATTGGGCGTAACGTTATTATTACTGTTTGCTCCTTTTTCTCCACACTTGTGCTCGATTTACACTGAAGATATATTTAGTAAATAAGTACATGTCCGCGCATGCACGCACTTGTGTTCATTTCCGGTTGAACTGATAAAAAAAATGTTGATTTTTAAAAATTAAAAGACGAGCCGTTTTTCAGTTTCTGCTTGTTAGCTCACAGCTAACGCTAGCCAGTGTGGCTCTTCACTCGTCTCTCTGTGTTATCAGCTTACACCAGTGAGCACCCCACAGCCAATCAGCGAGCTCCAACCGCCTGAGGATGATAGCATAAAGTAAATTGATCTGACTGATGTGTAATTATATAAATGTTTGATTCATAAGTTCATCACACAAACACTAATAGTTAAAAGTAACTTAGAAGGTGCAGAACTACAGTGCTGCAGTCTTACCTCAAAATATGTCTGAAATTAATTAACATTCATTTAGTAAAGTGAATATAATGCTAACAGTTTCTGCACTACCTACTAACTTGCACTCTGCTGATTATAGAGTAGAAAATGTAATTTAAAATGGTGAAAATGATTAACCACAGAGCTCCAAAAACATCCGGACTAAATAATGAAGTTCAGTAATAAAGAGAGAAATGTATTAATAATACACAATCTTTTTAAATAAAGACACTCATGTTAGCATGAACAGGGCACTCGGGTGATTCAGTGGTAAAGTACACTAACCCACTTTTGCTGAGATCTGAGGATGTTAGCATGTAGTGAATTGATCTGACTGATGTGTAATCATGTTTTCAGGAGAATGAATTTTACTCTGATAAAAACACTGTAATAATGATCAGATAATTTTGCTGTACTACAGTATCATGAATCAGATGTGGAATAAACAGAACTCAGTTTACATAAACATGACGTGTAAATTACATGTTTAGACTCGTGCACTAGTTTTATACAGAATGTAGAATTTCACCTGAAAGCAGGAGCAGAAGTATTTGTACCTCTAACCCTGAATGTTAGTGACAGCAGTTTCTACGTAGAGCTTCCTGATAATTATTAGTTCCCAGTCGTGCAGAAATACAGCAGTGAGAGTGAAACCTTTACAGAGTCAAATAGTGAGTAATTATGGAATGTAAATTTAATTTAGATAAAATAAATGGACCACTTCATACTGGTCAGGACCATGGTGGATCCAGTGCTACTTGAAAACACTTGCAAGGACGTGGGAACATACACTTTTGACACACACACACACACACACACACACACAGAGTCACTCTCATCTATGTTTTAGGATGGAGATGAAAATCAAGATGTCATTTATAATCTGTGAGTTTCTGGTGTTAAACCTGATGTAGGAATTTATCATGGATGAAGACAAATGTGATTCAGCTTTAAAAAAAAAAGTAATAACTTCTATTTTTATATTCTCAGTGTTCTTCTATACAGGAAAAAAAAAATGAATTTTGTGGATTAGATCTTTAGTTAGCAACATTCACAGAGGAAACAGTGACATTTTAGCAACCAGTTTATATTCATCTCTGATCAACTCCACAGCAGCATGAGCACCAGAAAACATCTACTGCTGGTTCAGAATCCTGAGACTGAGAGATTTTAACCAGAGATCATCAGTTCTCGTGATTCATTTAGCAACTTAGCACTGACTTAGCATTTTAGCTCTAACTTAGCATTTTAACTCTGAATAGCTGGCAGTTTAATGCTCTGAAATTAATTTGTGGAACTAAATCAGGTTCTTCATCAACATAAAGTTTTTTACGTCCTCAGAGGCGAAGTGGAGACACACCCTGGACAGATGCTGCTTTTAAATGCATATCAGGCAGAAGGTTTCTCTGGGATCAAACTCGTTTACCTGAATCGGTCATATGGTTTGTGTGGGAAGATAAAAAATATGGAGGCTGTCAGACATATATTTATTTTATTATTTGTGTTAATTGTAGATGTTTAAAAGTGTTACAGTTAAAATGAACATACAAATTAAACATTATTATTTGATATCCACCATCAATGAACCCTTAAAACTAAGTGTTCACAAAACAATAACTACAAATAATGCAGTACTAGCTGTACTACTGTACCATACATTAGGAGTGTGGTGGTGATAAACCTCATTTGTTCTGTTCTCTGTTAACAAGCTAGGCTAAGACTGTAAACAATAAAAACACCACTTTAAAAACAGCAGATAATCTGATTCCTCCTCTCTTCTCTCATGATTAATTCATTAAGCACCATTAATTAAACTAGAACTGAAATCCCAGGTTTCATCGGTCGGTGTTTGGGAGGGTTTTTGGTTTTGAATGTGTAGATGTTGTTGTGTGATTGTTGCTAAATGATCTACTAGCTAACAACAATCTACTAAATACTCCTCATTTGAACTCTGAAAACCTTTAAAATGTGGAAGTCTGAAATCACATTTTACACTCATGTTGGAATGATTACCGATTCAGCATAATCTATTCAACTGCTTTTACTTTCATCTGCACTGCAGTCTGGGTAATATTATCAGATCTGCTACTTGGATTCCACCTACTGCTGCAGGGTGACGTCTTTCATTTCTCTGATTGATCTGATTATTTCTCTCCAGGTTGTGGGGTTGTGATCTAACAGAGGAAAGTTGTGAAGTTCTGTCCTCAGTTCTCAGTTTAAACTCCTCCAGTCTGAAACATCTGGACCTGGATCACAATACACTGAAGGATTCAGGAGTGAAGCTGCTCTCTGCTGGACTGGAGAATCCACGCTGTAAACTGGAGATACTGGAGTAAGATCTTCACTTTCACACTGTAGATACAGAAGATCATTCATACAGAAACTGTTATTGATGTGTGTAGGAGTTTGATATTTTACTCATTTTCCCCACACAAGATAAAACCCTAGGGCCAGTGATAGCTCAGTGGTTAAGGTACTGGACTAGTAAACAGAAGGTTGCCGGTTCAGGCCCCACCACCACCAAGTTGCCACTGTTGGGTCCCTGAGCAAGGCCCTTAACCCTCAATTGCTCATCGTGTTCAGCTCATTGTGTAAGTCGCTTTGGATAAAAGCGTCTGCTAAATGCTGAAAATGTAAACACTTTATCATTAATATAATAGAATAGTTTTACATGTTGAAGATTTCTCAGTTATGTCTGGTTGTGGATATGAATGAAGATGGAGGAGGAGGTGGGAGAAGATGATGTATGATTTTTATTAAATGATTTTCTTCTGCAGGTTAAATAGCTGCAGTATTACAGATGAAGGTTTTACTGCTCTGGCTTCAGCTCTGAAATCAAATCCATCATCACGTCTGAGAGAACTGCAACTGATCCTCAATAATCCAGGAGAATCAGGAGTAAAACTGCTCAAAGATCTACAGGAGGATCCACAATGTAACCTGAAGAAACTACAGTGAGTTACTGTTGATTTATACACCCACACACACATTACACACACATGTACACATTACACACACATGTACACATTACACACACATGTACACATTACACACACATGTACACATTACACACACACACATGTACACATTACACACACATGCACACATTACACACACATGTACACATTACACACACATGTACACATTACACATACACATGTACACATTACACATACACATGTACACATTACACACACATGTACACATTACACACACATGTACACATTACACACACACATGTACACATTACACACACACATGTACACATTACACACACACATGTACACATTACACACACATGTACACATTACACACACATGTACACATTACACACACATGCCCACATTACACACACATGCACACATTACACACACAGGCACACTACACACACATTACATACACATGCACACATTACACACACATGTACACATTACACACACACATGTACACATTACACACACATGTACACATTACACACACATGTACACATTACACACACAGGCACACTACACACACATTACATACACATGCACACATTACACACACATGCACACATTACACACACACATGTACACATTACACACACATGTACACATTACACACACATGTACACATTACACACACATGTACACATTACACACACATGCACACATTACACACACATGCACACATTACATACACATGTACACATTACACACACATGCACACTACACACACATTACATACACATGCACACATTACACACACATGCACACATTACACACACACATGTACACATTACATACACATGTACACATTACACACACATGTACACATTACACACACATGCACACATTACACACACATGTACACATTACACACACATGCACACATTACACACACATGCACACATTACACACACATTACACACACATGCACACTACACACACATTACATACAGTACACATGCACACATTAAACACACATGCACACATTACACACACATGCACACATTACACACACATGCACACTACACACACATTACATACAGTACACATGCACACATTAAACACACATGCACACATTACACACACATGCACACATTACACACACATGCACACATTACACACACATTACACACACATGCACACTACACACACATTACATACAGTACACATGCACACATTACACACACATGCACACATTACACACACATGTACACATTACACACACATGCACACATTACATACACATGCACACATTACACACACATGTACACATTACACACACATGTACACATTACACACACATTACACACACATGCACACTACACACACATTACATACACATGCACACATTACACACACATGCACACATTACACACACATGTACACATTACACACACATGTACACATTACACACACATGTACACATTACACACACACATGAACACATTACACACACATGTACACATTACACACACATGTACACATTACACACACATTACACACACATGCACACTACACACACATTACATACAGTACACATGCACACATTAAACACACATGCACACATTACATACACATGCACACATTACACACACATGTACACATTACACACACATGCACACATTACATACACATACACACATTACACACACATGCACACATTACATACACATGCACACATTAAACACACATGCACACATTACACACACGTACACATTACACACACATTACACACACATGCACACTACACACACATTACATACACATGCACACATTACACACACGTACACATTACACACACATTACACACACATGCACACTACACACACATTACATACACATGCACACATTACATACACATACACACATTACACACACATGCACACATTACATACACATGCACACATTAAACACACATGCACACATTACACACACGTACACATTACACACACATTACACACACATGCACACTACACACACATTACACACACATGCACACATTACACACACATGCACACATTACACACACATGCACACATTACACACACATGCACACATTACATACACATGCACACATTACACACACATGCACACATTATATACACATGCAGTGGTATGTCTATCTTATTGTGGAATCAGAACTGATCATTAGCAGAACTTCATCTTTATCAGGGTTCTTCAGTGAACAATGAATCATGTAAAATGTTCTGTCATTGTTTCAGCTGGTGTGTGTGTGTGTGTGTGTCTGTGTGTGTTTGATACTGGTTCTGATTGTGTTGAGTCTGATAGGTGACTGAAACATCTGATCATGTCTGATCTTTTCTACAGCTTCTGATTCTAATACATGATGAGATGAAGAGCAGTGGAGATAAACACCATCTACTCTTCACACTGGGATTCTACTATGGTGACTTTGTGTTCAGCTTCTTACTTTTCAAATCTGTAAGCATGCTTTCTGTATAACTGTGTGCATGCTGTTCACTATCTGGCCTGTAATGAACACGTTAAAAGAAGTTTAAAGCTACTGGAGATGTTGAGATTCTGCCTGGTGGAGAACATGAGGAGGATTATTTAAGAGACCAGATAATCTCCAAGGATCTTCACTGGGAAATAACAGATGTTTGTGAGGTCTTGAGGTCAGAACATTTTCCTACATAACCACAAGATGTTTAGAGGACTGACTGAAGAAAGTCGCTTCTTTATGATTCTCATCCTGGAACTTTCTAAGGGACCTTGTTATATGGTCAGAACAGATCTAAAAGGACATCAAACAGTAGAGGTCCTGGGTTGAGGGGTACATAATCCCTTTTTTTGCAAGTCCAAACCAGACCACAGTTTTGTACTGACTATTACCCATAATCCACTATGATCCTGTGATGTTTTCACCAGTATCCAGTAGGTTTTCAGAATGGTATATATTTGCAAAATTTTTATTAATTATTAAAATTAATCATTTTTATTTCCATTTACATATTTGGCATTTAGCAGATACTTTTATCCAAAGTAACTTACAGTACTGTGACAGTATACTGTCTAGGTAATTGAGGGTTAAGGGCCTTGCTCAAGGGCCCAACAGTGGCAACATGGCAGTAGTGGGGCTTGAACCAGCGATCTTTTGATTACTAGTCCAGTACATTAACCACTAGACTATTTATCCACACATTTTAACCAACTAATTGATTAAAGCAATAAACTGCAATAGATTAAAATGATGATAAACAAAGTGATGATTCTTATTAATGATGTTAAATATAGAAGATGATGATAATCATCTTGGTTGGTTTTAAGTATTTGATAAAAGATGCAGTAAGTGTAGCAGTTCTGTTAATGATTAATAATAATATTAACCCTCTGATGCATAGTGGTCACTACAGTGGCGGCTATTTAATAGCTGTTTTTTACAAGCACAGGTTTTCATGCTTCAAATGCATATCAACCTCTACAGAGGACACTACAGTTTCAGTCATTTCACTTCTACACTGATTTGATGTTCATTATCCATACAGTTGTTTTAAGTTTATGTTTATGATTTTTTTCTTACTTCATTTTTCTTATTCTGTAGTGCTGACAGTCTCCTCATCATATTTTATCAGATGCACTTTATTCTTGTGCTCATGACAATAAACACATACACAAGAAGATTTTGAATTCATGCACATAAATGCAGCTTTGAGGGCGGCTGCGTCGTCGTCATTGTTTGCACGCTTGGCATCAGCTGAGCTTTCGCTTGTGTGTTTGAAAGTGATCTTGAGGTTATTTTGAAAGTTGTGACCGTAAGCTCTGTTTTTGAGGGAGTGTGTGTATGTGTGTGTGTGTGTGTTTTCTTTAGGTTAATTGTGTTGCTTAATTTGATATTTTTCTCTGTTATTAGTCTCGTCCATTTCGTTCTTTTCTTTAAAGATTTGCTCAGAGCTGGATTTCTCTTTGTTGTTGTTTTCACTGTTATTAAGAAATTCTATAAATAAATTGTGTGTTTTGGAAAGATTGTTTCCTTATTATTATTTCATTATTTTAGTAGTATTATGTTACATCCCTATCACCCATAGATCACTACAGGACGTAACACTAGTATTTTATGTTAATGCTTTTTCATTGTGAATCCACTAAGGGGGTTTGTGTTGTGCATTTGTGTTTGAATACACTACTGCAGGGTTTACAGTGTTCAGTATTTGTTTTGATGTGAAACTGGTTTATGGGAACTAAGTAAGTTCTCTGTTCATGGTAAAGTTTGTGCAAGTTCAAGTTTTACAAAACAAACTGACTAAAGCAATTTAGTACAAAATTTCTGACTCTGCCTTTTTTGTTTATGCAAATATGTATTTTTACATTTATGTAAATTTATTGTATTGTTATATTTATATGAATTGATGTACACTTAACATTTCTATGATACATTTAAATGGAGTTAATTTTTATAAAGCAAGTTAGATTTTCAGACTTAACTATGGTACCATGAACATAATGAAATTGCTTCAGAGTTACATAATATCTTTGAATAATGGCAATAAAAATGTAGCTGGCATTACAGTTTGTGACATGATGAAACTTGACATCAATAACTTGATTTTACAATAATGAGAAATAATATATTGCATCAACATGATTAATTAAATAGTTTAAATGTGAATGAAATATTTTTGGCTATATTCTGATCATGTGGGAGTGATGTACACATTAAAATCAAAAGTTTTTTTTAGTGTATAATTGATTTTTTATTAAATGTCCACACTTCTGTAATTTAAATGATAATTTATAACAGTATTAATAATAATAATAAAAATAATAATAACTAGTAGTAGTAGTAATTATATAAAAGGTCAAAAACCATGAAAATGTAACAAACCTATCAGCAGAAGTTGAGTGAAGTCAGCAGATAACTATAACCCCTGGCAAAAATTATGGAATCACCACTCTTGGAAGATGTTCTTTCAATTGTTTAATTTTGTAGAAAAAAAATAAATCACAGACATGCCACAAAAATATCATTTCTCAAACTGTCAACCCTCTGGCATTAAGAAACAATAAAAAAAGAAACAAATATAATAGTTGTGGTCAGTCACAATTGCTTTTTTTTAGATCAAGTAGAGGAAAAAAATATGGAATCACTCAAATCTGAGGAAAAAATTATGGAATCATTAGAAAACACTGCACCATTATTACTTTGTTGCACCACCTCTGGCTTTTATAATGGTTTAAACTCTCTGAGGCATGGAGTTAACTAATGACAAACAGTATTCTTCATCAATCTGCCTTCAACTGTCTCTTATTGCTGTTGCCAGATCAGCTTTGCAGGTTGGAACCTTGTCATTGACCATTTTCTTCAATTTCCACCAGAGATTTTCAAATGGATTGAAATCCGGACTATTTGCAGGCCATGCCATTGACATTATATGTTTTCTTGAAGGAAAGTTTTCATGTCCTTTGCCCTATGGCAAGATGCATTATCATCTTGAAAAATGAAGTCATCATCACCAAACATCCTTTCAACTGATGGAATAAGAAAAGCGTTCAAAATTTCAATGTGGACTTTGGCATTTATTGAAGACCATCTCCCCTGTGCCTTTACCCGACATGCAGGCCCATATCATCAACAACTGTGGAAATTAACATGTTTTCTTTAGGCAGTTATCTTCATAAATTTCATTGGACAGACACCAAACAAAAGTTCCAGCATCATCACCTTGCCCAATGCAGATTCGCGATTCATCACTGAAGATCACTTTTATCCAGTCACCCACAGTCCACGATTGCTTTTCTTTAGCCTACTTTAACCTTGTTCTTTTCTTTTTAGGTGTTAATGATGGCTTTTGTTTGGCTTTTCTGTATGTAAATCCCATTTCTTTTAGGTGATTTCTTACAGTTCAGTCACAGACATTGACTCCACTTTCCGGCCACTTGTTTCTCATTTGTTTTGTTGTGCATTTTCTGTTTTCAAGACATATTGCTTTAAGTTTTCTATCTTGATGCTTTGATGTCTTACTTGGTCTACCAGTATGCTTCCCTTTTACAACCTTCCCATTTTGTTTGTACTTGGTCCAGATTTTAAACACAGCTTACTGGGAACAACCAACATCTTTTGCGACATTCCACAATGATTTATCTTCTTGAAGGAGTTTTATAATCCTCTCACTTGTTTCAACTGACATATCTTGTGTTGGAACCATGATTCATGACAATCTGCTTTGTGCAACAGCTCTCCGAGGTGTAAGCACTCTTTTTAAACTGAAGAATAATTAGCAAATCTAATCTGCTGCAGATGTTTTGTTTTTAAACTGCAAATTACAGAGTGATTCCATAATTTTTTCCTCAGATTTGAGTGATTCCATATTTTTTTCCTCTACTTGATCTAAAAAAAGCAATTGTGACTGACCACAACTATTATATTTGTTTCTTTTTTTTTATTGTTTCTTAATGCCAGAAGGTTGACATTTTGAAAAATGATAGTTTTGTGGCATGTCTGTGATTTATTTTTTTTCTACAAAATTAAACAATTGACAGAACATCTTCCAAGAGTGGTGATTCCATAATTTTTGCCAGGGGTTGTAGTAGTGGTAAGTTAGTAACATCTGATCTGCATTACAGTTAAAACTCAGGAGCTCACATTTAAACAGCAGCTTTGTGACGTCACAGTAAGGTGTTCTATAAAGCAGGGAGTAAGAGGGGTGAAGGATCAGTTGTGTTGAGACCCCCCGCAGCGTTCACTGTGTTTTCTTTCTCTCTCTTAAAACAATATTTATGATATTAAAACAGCGTTTATGTGGAATCTCTTCGCTGGACTGAGGGAGGTGAACTTGCGCCCCCTGCTGTTCGTGGCCGGAGCCGCTACTGTCACCGCAGGAGTTTATTAGTGTGATTGCCTAAAGGCAAGCACACTATTGATATTGTTATTTTCGTTTTCAATAAAATATTACTTTTCTGCCCGTTTTTTGTCCGTGCTTCTTCTCCCGCAGTTTTCGAGATATCGACCCCGTTCCAGCGCCAAATCGTCCGGCCCATACGGGAATAGAGCGCTTGTATACAGCTTTTGGATCGAACCAACACTGTGCCCACAGTGCCCGTTTTAAGGTGCCCGTTTTGCCCCATTGACTCCCATTCATTTTGAAAAAAATTTCGAGCTATCAATGCCGTTCCAACTCTCGATCGACCGGGTCATTAATTAGCGCCCAAATCCAAAAAATCATCCGGATACGCCCATCCGTGTGGCATTTATGCCCGTTTTTGCCCGAATTTTTGGACAAAAATCTTGACACCTTTGGCTTTCCACACAACGTCAACGTGATGACGTAGGCGACCTGTTCTGGCCGTTCTGAGAGCAGAAAATGGCCGCCGTCAAAAAATCTGACTTATTTTGGTCTGTAACTAAAGTATTAGTGATTTTTAAGGTGAAAACGCTGCACAGAATGAAATTATAGTCCATTTACACTTAACAGTGAGCGTCATATTGTTCGCGTTGCAACAGAAAAAAATATATTTATATCCGTTAGCTTTAAGGCTAACGAATGTATTAAAATCAATGGGAATGGCTAATATGCTAAAGTAGGGACCGAAATGTGAGTGCACTGTGCCTGAAAAACGTAAATGAGACACAGCCGGTCATAGATTGCGCAATACCATGGCCCCTACAGTGATAATCACATGTAAATGAATGAGCAGTAATTTATAAGCTATAGAAACGTGCACAAATGCATTTATTTACAGGTTTGGCTTTTCAAACACACCCAGAGTGAACTTGTGCTCACACTACAGCTTGTGCACAGATACAGTGGCCCGTCTGGGAGAAAGTATTCACACCCCACGCACCCCACCACTTCTAAACACATGCGCACCCCCGACCTGCGCCCGCCCGCCGACCGCCACACGGCAATCACACTCGCATTTTCTCCGGAAATGCACTCTCTAGTTATTTCTATAACAGCTTCACCGATCAGCAGCGGAGGAAAATGATGGAGGATGAAGCAACACAGACTCATCCTGAAGGTACCGAAAGTATAAACAGTGTGCTCACTAAATACATATTATATAGCTTAATACAAAACAGTTTATTAAAATGAACGTTAAAGTAGTAAACCAGTTTAATAATTATAAGTGTATTTAATTACACAAACAAAAAGCTTTATTTATTTATACATGTAAACAGCTTTTCTTGTAATTAAATAAAAAGCACCTATTAGACAAGCTTACTAATTCAGAACCCTGATATTTTTAGGGACAGAACGTAGATGATTTTTTCCTTATGTATAAATATATTTAGATTAAAAAAAAATACTCAGCATAACTTTAGATGATCTATTTGATTTAGACTCAGTACAGACTTACACAGCAAAAAACTGGAGTGTTAAAATTTCAGAGTTAATCATTTCAGAGTTGATTTTCACTCTCAAGGTGTCATTTTAACACACTCGGATTTAAAATGTGTTCAGTGTTGGAGTTATTTGGCAGAGCTGATTAGACAGGTGTTAACCTAACTCTGCAGAGATTAACTCAAACTCTGCCCATGCATTTAGATTTAATTAAACTCCGCCCATACATTTAGATTTAATTAAACTCTGCCCACACTGTAAAAAATATTACCCTATATCTACTCAATAAAATTGAGGCAACAGATTACACGCAATACTATTAAGTAAAAACTACTAGGCTTCATTTTGATTCAAATGTAATCAATTATAACACTTTAAAAAATCCATTTAATTTGAGTAGAGGTAATACAATATATTAAATATTTAATTTCAGTCTATACAAAAGAATTAAGTAGATTCAAAGCGCAAACTACAATTAGTACTAATAAAATTAAGTTGACTATAGAAAACATAATTAGTGATATTTACTCAATAAAATTAAGCCAACAGAATAATAATATTAATGACATGAATAACTGTAAATGGAAAACATGAAAAAAGAACCACTTCAGAGGTTTACTTTATTTGAATACTCTTGCAGTGACTTAAAAATAAAGTTGCCCCAGCTGAAATTTTAATTCTTTGTTTCAACTGCTTAAACAAAAATTTATTTAAATTTTTAAACAGAAAATAGTAAAACAGTTTTGATAATTTAATATACAACTCTAAATAAGAAAAATTTGGGACAGACCGGAAAATGAAAATACAAAATGCAGTGTTTCTTACATTTCCTTTGACTTTCATTAAATTGCAGACAGAATGAACCCAAGATTTTTCAGTTTTTGCCTGGTCAGCTTAATTTCATATTAGTAAGCATCCATTCCTGCATTTCAGGGCTGCAACACCTTCCAAAAAAGTTGGGATGGTAAAGCATTTACCACTTTGTAATGTTGCCATTCTGTCTCAACACAAAGATGTTTTGGCACAGTGAATGAAGTGTTCCAGTGTATTTTGTACCATTCTTCCTGAAAACTTGTCTTAAGATGTGCAAAAGTACAGAGTTGTCATAGTCACGTATTTCTTACAAAATTCTCCACACATTCTCTCTGGTAGGCCGGTCCAATACTTGACCCTTTTCTTCCACAGCCATGCCTTTGTAATGTCTGCCGGCTGGGATAACTGAGGTTTAGCACATAGGTCAAGCCAAGGAAGGCAGCATGAGCCATAGAATTATCTTTTAGTCCTGTGATGACATGTACTTTCTCAATAATAATCATGATGTCCTTTAGTGTGTCACCTGCAGAAGCTCCCATGTTCCTCAACATAACTACTGCCAATGAGGGCTGGTCCACTTCTAAACCTTCAAATTCCTGCAACATCAATTATTATGGTATGAAAAGGGTCAAAAGTAATTTGTTAATACTTTAATTTGTCTTGTCAAAACATGCAGTTAATAAACATTACATTTTTGGAAATGCAACACGCAGACATCAAACTAATTGTCACATTAACACATTTCATTTTAATTACATTTTTATAGTTTAAACTTTATTAGGATAAAATGTACCAAATTGGAATAATTAAAATATGTCTCACAAATGACTTTGAATATTAAGATAATTGAGGTTTGCAAAAAAATTACTCGGTATGTTGTGGTTAACCAAGTTAACTACCCTGACATGAGGTTTAAATGAAGTTAAAACTATGTTTTCTCTAACAAGCTTAGCATGTTTACAGATGAATGCTAAACTTTTTTCCAGCTTCAGATAAAACTTCATTCATCTAACCATCTGTGTGTTATCGAGTTTTAACTTTGCTCTCAACACTGGGTTAAAGTTGTTTCCTCTAAGCATTCAAATGAGAAAAGTTTTTATTAGCTAGCTAACTTACCTCAGCCATCAGAGATATTTGCTAAGTTACAAAAAAAGGCCAAAATGAACCACCTAACTAGCTCAGTTAACAAAATGACAAGCCTAAAGAACAGTTCAACCTATTTTCAGATGAGAAAAGTCAGACGTTGTAATTAATAAAACTACAAGAATACTTCAGCATCTCTAACATGTAATGTTGTTATTTGAAGCAAATGTAACTACACACAGTTTCACGTTCAACTTAAAACTAATACTAAGTGTTCAGTAATAAACTGTGGTAATAATCGATAAATCGAGTTTTGGGTGACAAATGATCAACTAGCCAAGTTCTCAAGTCTAACAAAATTTATTTAGAAAAGGTTTGGTTCTCCTCAGGCCTCACCAGCTGGTATCTGTACTTCTGCTTTCAGAGAACAATCAATGCAAGTCAGAGAGATACAGACCCCGAGCGCAGGGTTCAACGTGCTTTTATAATTTTGCCCACACCTTCTGAGTTCTTTGTTCTCATGGTCTGTTCAAACCAGTCCTAATTAATTCTTTCAGATGTTGCTTTCTCAGCGCCATTGACCTTGTCCGAGGCACCGAACCGGCCTTATCGGTATAAGGTATTTAGGGAGTTCTTCTATGGAGCTGTGTGCTACCAATTATCTGTTCACTCCCTACCTGTAGCTATTCACACCAACCTTGCACCAACTTAATTGGAACTCACTGTTTTACTTTGTTACATCCTTCACTTTGCTAATTGGTGGGGTGTCCAATTTTAATTATTCTAACACTGTTTAAAAACTAAAATCCTCTCTTTTGTAGATTCAGGTTACACTCGCGACTTTGAACTTAGAAAGTTGCAGATTTGAAGGAGCAGTTGAAGGCAGCATGGTGTTAAAGTGAAAGTGAGCGCTTCGGTTTATGTGGAGAGAAATATAAAGTTTTCTAGAAAATCACGGTGAGTTTGTGAATATAAAGTTGTAATATGTAAATGTTATTAATCTGTATTTGATGGAGAAATGTTTAGGATTGATTTTATTACCTGATATTTTTTCGGTAAGGAAAAATGCGTCACATTTAACACCGTTATTTAGGCGTGTCAACAACAACAGATATTTTTTACACTTTAGTCTTCTGTGTTTTTCTCTCATCCGCACGAACTCACAAACCCACGATTAATGAAAACAGGATGAAGAGATTTCTGAAAACTGCTTCTTTGTTTTCGTCTGGATACTAAAATGTAACTTTTCAATATTACGGATGATATGACGTCAGCGCGCTCGTATATACATACAGTGCTGTGAAAAAGTGTTTGCCCCCTTACAGATTTCATTTGTTTTTGCACATTTGTCACACTTAAATGTTTCAGATTATCAAACAAAGTTGAATATCAGACAAAGATAACCTGAGTAAATATATAAAGCAGTTTTTAAATGATGATTTCATTCATTAAGGGAAAAAAGCTATCCCAAACAACCTGGCGCTATGTGAAAAAGTAATTGCCCCCTCATGAATTAACTGAGATTAATTAGCTAAGGCCTCACTTGCCTCAGTTAAGGTCAGTGTTCATGATTCAACAATAAGAAAGAGACTGGGCAAAAATGGTATCCTTGGGAGAGTTCCAAGGCCAAAATCACTGCTGACCAAAAAGAACACAAAGGCGCGTCTCACATTTGCCAAAAAACATCTTGATAATAAGACTTTTGGGAAAATATTCTGTGTACTGACGAGACAAAAGTGGAACTTTTTGGAAGGTGTGTGTCCCGTTACATTTCAGAAAAAGAACATCATACCGACAGTCAAACATGGTGGTGGTAGTGTGATGGTCTGGGGCTGCTTTGCTGCTTCAGGACATGGATGACTTGCTGTAAATGATGGAACCATGAATTCTGCTCTCTACCAGAAAATTCTGAAGGAGAATGTTTGGCCGTCAGTTTGTGACCTTAAGCTCAAGCGTACTTGGGTTCTGCACCAGGACAATGATCCGAAGCACACCAGCAAGTCAACCTCTGAATAGCTGAAAAAAAAATGAAGGTTTTGGAGTGACCTAGTCAAAGTCTGGACTTGAATCAGATTGAGATGCTGTGGCATGACCTTAAACAGGCCATTCATGCTCGAAAACCCTCCAATGTGGCTGAATTAAAACAATTCTGCAAAGAAGAGTGAACCAAAATTCCTCCACAGAGATGTGAAAGACTCATTGACAGTTATCACAAATGCTTAATTGCAGTTGTTGCTGCCAAGGGTGGCACAACCAGTTATTAGGTTTAGGGGGCAATTACTTTTTTACATAGGGTCAGTTGGGATAGCTTTTTTCCCTTAATGAATAATATCATCATTTAAAAACTGCTTTTTGTTCTTACTCTTTGTTTGATATTCAAATTTAGTTGATACTCTGAAACATTTAAGTGTGTAAATGTGCAAAAACCAAAGAAATCTGTAAGGGGGCAAATACTTTTTCACAGCACTGTATATAGTAAGTAAGAGACAATGATGTGTGTATAAAATAGATTGACATTTATAAATGAAATCACACTTTTGAATTAAAACAACCAAACAAAAAACATTGTACAAAAATATTAGATTTATTAATTATTATTAAGCTTTTTTATTAAATAAATTAAAAACAAGGTTTGTAGGATGTGAGGAACATTAATATGTGTACATAAAAATAGTTTTTTTTATTATATTAAATTGTATCAGAGTTTAATAGATTTATCTCTGATATACACTTATTATGGATTTACTGATCTTAACTTAAATTAAAATAAAATTAATATAAAAGCAGTTTATAAAACAAGTTTTGTAGGATGTGAGGGACCCTAATATGTGTATATAAAAATAGTTTGACTTTATTATATTAAATCATATCAGATTTTAATAGATTTATCTCTGATACACACTTATTATGGATTTACTATCTTAACTATGAATTAAATTAAAATAAAATTAATATAAAAGCAGTTTATAAAACAAGTTTTGTAGGATGTGAGGGACCCTAATATGTGTATATAAAAATAGTTTGACTTTATTATATTAAATCATATCAGATTTTAATAGATTTATCTCTGATACACACTTATTATGGATTTACTATCTTAACTATGAATTAAATTAAAATAAAATTAAAAGTAGTTTCTACAAAACAAGGTTTGTAGGTTGTGAGGGACATTGATATGATTTGATATAATAAAGTAAAACTTTTTATATACACATATTAGAGTTTAATATATTTATTTATCTCCAATAAAAAAATATTATGGATTTATTGACCTTAACTATAAATTAAAAAATATATATATATAGTTTCTATAAAACAAGGTTTGTAGGATGTGAGGAACATTAATATGTGTATATTAAAATAATTTGGGTTTACTATATTAAATCATATCAGATTTTAATAGATTTATCTCTGATATACACTTATTATGAATTTATTGATCTTAACTTAAATTAAAATAAAATTAATATAAAAGCAGTATCTATAAAACAAGTTTTGTAGGATGTGAGGGACACTAATATGTGTATATAAAAATAGTTTGACATTAATTCATCAAACCATATCAGATTTAGATTTATTTATTTTTAATATACACTGATTATTAAAAAACATTAGTAGGTGAGGAACATTGACTGTTTGTATATAAAAATACTTTTATATTAATTAATGAAATTTTGCCAGATTTTTTCATCTCCAATATATTATCACAATTCTCCAATTATCACAGATTTACTGATCTTCATTTAGAATTAATATACAATAAATATTAACTTAAAAAAAATAGGGTTTGTAGTAGATGAGAAACATTGATGTGTTTGTATAAAAATAATTTGGCATTAATCCATCAATACATTAAGACTTCAATGGATTTATTTCTCTGTAATAAGTGCACAGTAAATGTTTCCTACGTTTTTTCTGTTAATTTTATGATGGGGGCTTTATCAGAGAAAATAACTTTACTTCAGTCCTCTGCAGTCCAATTCCTATACTTCCTGCAGAATGTCAGTCTGTTTTTCTTGAAGAGAAGTGGCTTCTTTGCTGCCCTTCTTGACACCAAGCCATCCTCCAAAAGCCTTCGTCTCACTGTGCGTTCAGATGCACTCACACCTGCCCTCTGCAATTCCTGAGCAAGGTCTGCACTGGTGGTGACCCAATCTCGTAGTTGCATGCTCTTTAGGAGACGTCCTCCAAGAGCAACTTTTTGGAGATGAACAATGCTTTTTCCAGCATGATGGAGTGGTGTTTCTCTCAACTGAAACTTTCAGGTGCCCCTGTGCTTTTTTATATGGTTGTTTATTTTTGGTTTTATCTTTATTTCAGTGTTACTCCAGTGTGATGAAGGATACAAGACCAAAGGTAACCAAACCCAGCTGTGTCTCCATAAAGAGTGACCTGTCAATGAAACCTCCACTTTACTTTAAAGATGGAGGATGTTCTACTGATATGAGGTCAGTATAATCTCATGGTGTGTTAGTGCCTTAGACCACTGCACCACCTAAGCGCCCAACTCTGAAAACTTTCTGAATCTGAAAACTAATCAGCACTAAGTGAAGTTTAGAAAAAAATTATCAGAGTATAAATGACAAATTTTGAAGATTTAAAACGTTTTAATACTTATTTATTATTACTGGTAATAAAAAAGAGTAACTGGTTAACGGACCATCCAAACCACTTCAGGGACTCTTCTACTGATGTGAGGTAGTGGTTCTGGGGATTGGGGGACAATCCAAACTGTGTAGGACTACAGAGTTTTTAAGACCAAATTTGATTTGAGTTCAAATTTAAGACCAAGTGCAAATAAGAGCTTGATATTATTGTTAATATTGATATTAAAATTGTAATAATAATATTTTAAGAATGCTTAATAGTTATTTAAGAATGTAAAATCATATCAGCCTTGGTTGAGTTATTAGCATACTGGTGTAAAACAAAAAAGCGATGTTGATCATAGCTAAGTTTGCAGACATTTAAAACTCGAATTGACTTAAGTTAAATAAATTATCTGCTAGCTGAGATACAGTGAAGTCAAGTCAACTTTATTTATATAGCGCTTTTTACAACAGACATTGTCTCAAAGCAACTTTACAAAATCCAGGACCAGCAGATACAAAAACCCCTGTTGAGCAAGCCGAGGGCGACTGTGGCAAGGAAAAAACTCCCTGAAAATTACAGGAAAAAACCTTGAGAGGAACCAGACTCATCCTTCTTCTTGGGTGGTCTGCACAAATCATACAAACACCGAATGAAATGAACTAAAAGTTATAACTGGCAATAAATGAATGAATGAATGAATAAATAAATAAATAAATAAATAAATAAATAAATAAATAAATAAATAAATAAATAAATAAATAAATAAATAAATAAATAAATAAATAAATAAATAAATAAATAAATAAATAAATAAATAAAAGAGTTGTTATTTGGTCTAGTCTTCAATAAAGTCTGTAGTTAGATCTTGTCATTCTTGTTGCAATTACTCCAGACCCGTCACTTCCGAAAGGAGCATCATCGTTGTCACAGCAGTCTCGACTTTTAATCCTTAACCTCGGCGGGTGAATAGGTTTCCATCAGAATGCCCTCGGGGTAAAACAACAAAGAATGTAGTTAATAATGTACAATGCTAGTTGAGTAAAACAGTTTTACAGAGAGTTTTAGACTCCGGCAGCCCTAGTTATTACAGCATAACTAAAAGGGAGAGCGAGCAGGTAACAAGGTCATGAAGGCTTTCACAGGACATCAGCGCCCACCTCCCCACCATCATCAAACCTGAGTAAACGGATAAGAGAGGCAGAACGACAGCAACCCAACATCCCTGATCACCACAAGTTTCTTTGTCCAAGAACCCCCAATCTCTGCTCCTTTGTCTATACCAGCCTTTCTCAACCGGGGTGCCGCAGCACCCTGTGGTGCCGTCTGGCTTCGTCAGGGGTGCCGTCAAAAATATTCTGATAGTGATGAGTCGTTCGCGAACGATCCGATTCTATTGAACGGCTCTTTAAAATTAAAGGAACCGAGTTGCGCTTCTGGGAGCTGCTATATATATGTTTATTTCTGCGCAGTTTGGCTGTAATCCACCGTCATAATAAGAGCTGTTTATTGTCGAAATTCTAATCCGAAAATGGAGAGCGGAGAGCGAGCGAGACACACACACACACACACACACACACACACAGAGCGCGCGAGAGAGAGAGAGAGAGACTCAACTCGAACTTAAAAGAAGCTTTATTGGCAAGAAAAATAAGGACATTCGTATTGCCAAAGCAAGTTACAGAGAAAAAAAAAAATAACAATAAGAAAGAACAAGTATATACAAAACAGTTACATGTGCAAAAAATATAAAATAGAATAAAATATTAATAAAAACAGTGCAAAATAATAACAATAATATTATACACACACACACACACACACACACAGAGAAAGAGAGAGTGAGACACACACACACACACACACTCAAACTGATCGTTATTACTACCTCATCACTGTAAATATTATAATTTTTATTGTTATTATTTTGCACTGTTTTTATTAATATTTTATTCTATTTCATATTTTTGCACATGTAACTGTTTTGTATATATTTGTTCTTTCTTATTGTTATTTTTATTATTTCTCTCTAACTTGCTTTGGTAATACGAATGTCCTTATTTGTCATACCAATAAAGCTTCTTTTGAGTTTGAGTTGAGAGAGCCATAACCGAGCTACAGAGAGAACATGCAGAAAAGAAGCAGTGCTCTTAGTATAATTCAAGATTCAAGAGTTTTATTGTCATGTGCACAGAAGAACTAGCAGTTACACTGTACAATGAAATTCTTACTTTGTTCGTCCTCCAAACATCAATAAGTATTAAACATAAAACAAAATTAAACTAACAGAATATTACTATAAAAAAACTTTTTTAAAAATATATAAATTTAAACTATAAAAAAACGTTTTATATAGAGAGGAAAAAAATAGAAATAAAATAAGGCAGTACAAAAGGCACATAGCAGCAGTTACATAAGGTGCAGAAATTATGCAGTGTTATACAGCATAAATACAGAAAAATACAGCAGCAGTTATTTTAAAGTGTAAATTGTGCAACATTATGTGCAAGTAGCAGCAGTCATTTAAATGTGCAATAGTGCATTGTAGAGGATGTACAATGTTCATGAGCTAAGTTGTGTATGTGATAGTCCGTGTTTGTTCACAAGCCTGACTGCTTGTGGGTAAAAACTGTTTGTCAGTCTTGTTGTTCTGGCCTTTAGGCTTCTGAAACGTCTGCCTGATGGCAGAGGAGTAAAGAGGTAGTTTTGGGGGTGTGTGCTGTCCTTAATTATGTTGTGGGCTCTCCTGACCACCCTGGTCTGATAAATGTCCTGTAGTGCAGGGTAGGACGTTCCAGAAATTCTTTGTGCAGTTTTTATTACACACTGGAGTTCCTTCCTGTCCTCTGCAGTGCAGTTTCCGTACCAGACTGTGATGGAGCTGGTAAGGACACTTTCCACCGTACATCTGTAGAAGTTGCTGAGAATTTTGGTTGACATGCCAAATTTTCTTAGTCTTCTTAGGAAGTACAGTCTCTGTTGTGACTTCTTGATAATATGGCGTGTGTTGCAGGACCAGGTGAGATCCTCGCTGATGTGCACACCCAGAAATTTGAAGGTTTTCACCTTCTCCACCACTGTTCCACCTATATACAGTGGTGTATGCTGTTCTCCTCTCCTCCTGGGGTCCACAATCAGTTCCTTTGTTTTGTTGATATTTAATGAAAGATTGTTGTTCTGACACCAGTCCTCAAGATCTGCTACCTCCTTCCTGTACGCCGTCTCATCCCCCCCAGTAATAAGACCAATGACTGTGGTGTCATCAGCAAACTTAATAATACTGGTGGTGTTATAAGAGGCCACACAGTCATGTGTGAAGAGCGAGTACAGAAGAGGGCTCAGCACGCAGCCTTGAGGTGTCCCAATGTTTATGGTCTTTGTGCTGGATGTTCGAGTGCCAATCCTGACTGACTGAGATCGGTCAGATAGAAAATCTAGTATCCAGTTACAGAGAGTCGGTGTCAGTCCAAGGGTGTGGAGCTTTTCGGTGAGCCTGTGTGGGATGACTGTGTTGAACGCCGAGCTGTAGTCGATGAACAGCATTCTTACATACGTGTCCTTGCCTTCCAGATGTGAAAGGGCTGTGTGCATGGCTGTGCAGATTGCATCATCAGTGGATCTGTTTTGACGATATGCAAATTGTAGGGGGTCGAATGTGTCCGGAATGGCTTTTTGGATACGAGTCATGACTATCCTTTCAAAGCACTTCATTACAATAGGTGTGAGTGCAATGGGACGATAGTCATTCAAGCAGGTTATTGTGTTTGTCTTTGGGAGTGGAACAATGGTGGTGGTCTTAAAGCAGGAAGGAACAGAGGCTTGCATAAGAGACAGGTTGAATATGTCTGCAAACACATCCGCCAACTCTGATGAACAAACCTGTAGTGCACGTCCAGGAATGCTGTCTGGACCAGTTGCCTTCCTTGGGTTTACTCTCAGAAGCGCCCTGCGCACCTCCATCACAGACACAATGAGTGAAGCGTCCTGTGTGCTCTCTGTGGCTGGAACCTCTTGCAGTGGTTCGATGGTGAGGGCCTCAAAGCGCACGTAGAACTCATTCAGCTCTTCGGTTAGTGATGGATTGCTGGTTGTGATATCTATGTTCCTCTGCTGGTAATCTGTGATGTGTTGCAAACCTTGCCACATGCGCCGGGAGTCCGTATTGATGTAATATCCCTCCAGCTTCAGTGTGTACTGTCTCTTGGCCCCTTTGATGGCTCTACGCAGGTCATATCTGGCCCTTTTGTAGTCCTCAGTGTTGCCTGAGACAAATGCAGCTGAGCGAGTACGTAGCATGGAACGAACTTCACAGTTTATCCAGGGTTTTTGGTTGGGGTAGTTCCTGCAGTGTTTAGTGGGAACAATAGCCTCAGTGCAGTAGCTAATGTAGCCAGTTACTCCAGAAGCATACTCCTCTAAATCAACAGTACAGTCCTCTCTCAGAGCAGCAGTTCTAAACACGTCCCAGTCTGTGCTGTTAAAACAGTCCTGAAGTTCCAGATCAGTTTCTTCATTCCACACTTTAACAGTTTTACTCACTGGTGGTGCACGCTTGAGGAGTTGTCTGTATGCAGGGTAGAGGAACACGGAGATGTGGTCGGACTGTCCGAAGTGTGGCCGTGGTACTGCCCTGTAAGCTCCCTTTACGTTGCTGTAGACTTGGTCAAGCACGTTCCTCTCCCTCGTCGGAAAGCTTACATGTTGGTGATATTTGGGCAGAACAGTTTTGAGGTTGCAATGGTTAAAATCGCCGGCTGCGATGAACACGGCGTCCGGGTGTGCAGTCTCTTGTTTATTGATTACATCATGCAATAGCCCCAGTGCTGTAGCGGCGTTAGCTCGCGGTGGAATGTAAACAGCGAGTATGTACACAGCGTTAAACTCCCTCGGCAGATAAAAGGGTCTACACTTCAGCATTAGCAGTTCTAAATCAGCTGAACAGTGTTCTTCCACAATCTGTACATCCGAGCACCAACTGTTGTTCACGTACACACACACACCGCCGCCTTTGTTCTTACCCGACGCGGAGTTGCGGTCCCAGCGGTAAACAGAGTGCGTCTGCAGATGAATTGCCGAGTCCGGTGTTTTATTCGAAAGCCAGGTTTCTGTCAGAATAACAGCACAGCAGTCTCTGATCTCACGTTGTGTTGTTATCCTGGTTCTCAGCTCGTCCAGCTTGTTTTCGAGGGAGAGAACGTTAGCCAGCAACAGGCTAGGTAGCGGTGGTCGCGTAGCCCTAGCCTTTAGCCTAGCATGAAGCCCACCTCTCTTGCCACGCTTCCGTTTTGGCCGCTCTGTTCGCCGCCTACGTCGCTCGTCCAACACCGGTGCTGCTGGGCCATGCTGCTCACATTCCGCGGAGTGTGGATGTAAAAGAAAGTCGAAGTCCGAGATGCTTAATGTAAGTTCATGATGAACTTTACCGATATCCAGTAGTGCTTCTCTGCTATACCTAATTTGTGCATGACTAAACTTTGTGTTTAATACAAACAAAAGAGCTAAAATAAACAAAAAATAGCGTTTGAGTAAGGAGGACGGTACAAAGACGTCTGCCACGGTGGGCGCCATCTAGTCATCACAAACCTAGATGCACAAACCAGTGCATTGTAGTGCCGGTCCCAAGCCCGGATAAAATAGGGAGGGTCGTGCCAGGAAGGGCATCCGGCGTAAAAACTGTGCCAAATCAATGTGCGGATCATGATCCGCCGAAGAGCTGACACCGCAACTGAGCGGGACAAAGGCCCAGGAGAAGAAGAAGATTGTCATGTGTTTGTAAATACATCTTTTCGGATGCAACAAATCTTTTTATATGTGTGTTCAGTTTTAATCTGAGAAGCAGCCTTTGAAAATGGGTATCGTTGAGTGTCATCTTTGTCTGAAGTACCTTTCGTGGTTGACCCAGCACCTAAAAAGGATTTGCAGTTCTCCCAGGGGCTTTAGTAAAGTTTAGTACTTGAAATTCTAAGTGCTGACCTTAAGAAAACATGGCAAGTCTGCATGGATTTTGCTCGAATCGTTGTCCAGATAAAAAATACTTTGGAATGCCTGAACGGTTCCAAATTTGAGTATGTTTATCTAGAGCCTCTGATGACAATGTAGCCGAAATTTCGGACTCGTCTGACCTTTCTAGAGCCTGTTTGGACACGTTCCAATTCCAATATATTCCCATTCAAATCCCATAATAACTTTTTGGACACCGCTTGGGCCGTTTGACTTAAAACTCAACTATGTGGGCAGTCAACACCTCTAGAAGTAGTCTGAAAAATCTGAAAGCTCTAGGTCCACATGAAGATTTTTAAGGCCTTTCAGTATTTCTCCTCCTTCACTGAGAAAGGCATAAGGCCAAGGTGCAAGTCTGCATGGATTTTGCTCGAATCTTTGCCCCAATAAAAAATACTTCGGAATGCCCGAACGCTTCCAAATTTGAGTATGTTTATCTGGAGCCTATGTCGCCAATGTCGCCAAAATTTCGGACCCATCGGACCTTGCTACCCCGTTTGGACACGTCCAAATCCCAATTTATTCCCATTCAGATTCTTACACGCTCTATGTAACACTGCTTTGAAAGGTCCGATCGACTCAAAACTCGAATGTGTGGGCTGTGGACACCTCTAGAAGCAGAGTGAAAAATCTGGAAGCCCTAGGTCCCCTTGAACATTTTTAAGGCCTTCCTGTGTTTCTTTTGCCTGACTTTGAACCATTTCTAAAGGTTCCAGAACCTCTAGGACAACAAAACTTGTTTGCATTACAAACTACGAGTTTTCCCGAGTGTAACCATACCAAATTTGTCTACCTAAGTGCCCAATAAACATGTTAATTTAGTAGCTAAACGTTATAAAAACGGGACGATTTCCCGCGATTTCCCGTGGAGTTAGCTCAAGCTGGTGTCAAACAGCATCTACTCATCGAGACAAATCTATTGATATGTGTATCTTGCATGTTGACCACCGGGAAGTATGAAAAACGAGTGTCATTAGCATTCGGTTGCTAACGTAGGCCTCATAGGCTTGGCGGGAATAACCCAGACAGCACAAATACGTCGCTGCTACGTCGCTGCTCCCTACTTAGAATGGTTGGCGTTACATAGTATTTACGTCGTTTGCACATTGGCACTACGTAGCTTTGATGAAAAAGCGCCCTTAAAACGACGCTGATCCGGTGTATCCGCGACGTATTTTCCGACATACCTACGTCCAGCTTCCCCTTCTACGACTTTCATCCGATGTCTCCGCGATGTATTTTCCAAACTCCCTTTCGGCGACATGAATTCTGTACTACTTCTATCACAGTCTTGTTTTAATGTTTTATTTTTATTTTGTGTTTTGTCTTTTAGCAAAACTGAGTTCAAATTATGAAAGGTTTAACAATAAACTTTTATTAGGAATTAAAAAATTTTAAAAATTGCAAAATTATGTAAAACATTTGATATAAAATGTTTCTTATTTTAACATACACATATAAATATATAATAACTTACATACTACTAACTTAGCCTTAACTTTAAAAAAACAGAACATATTTACAAGTATTTATATATACATAAACTATTATATATATAAAACATAAAATAAATGTAAAAACTATCGCTGCCTTTTTCTGAGCCTGTCACTGGAAAGGCGAAGCCACTCTTTAATTATCTTCTCAGCTTCAGCCTCATTTGGAGTGGGGAGCAGCGGGTTTCTCATTGCTAATACTGAAAAAAAATCGGATTACAAAAAGAGTAGGTATATGTAGCTGTAACATTAGACATGAGTAATAGAATAAATAGTCTCGCTGTATTAAATGAAATTTTATTCATCCCAATGACTCAGTTTCTTTTTTTTTTCTCCAGTGAACAATTTAAGACAATGTACAATACAAAAATATGAAATATAACAACTCATTCAACTAATTAGCACATGGAGGGCAGTATGCAAGTGCACAGCCTTTGCAGAAATATTTCTTACACCTGCAGCACACAGTATGTGTTTTACAGTCCTTCTTTTGAGGGCAGAACTGACATCTCTTCCTCTTACTTGCCCTAGCTGGGGAAGTGGCTGTGGTAGCTGGATCCTCAGGTTGATCAGGGGCTCCTGCACTCTGAATAGCTTTCACAACTGCTGCTGAGGCTTCTGTGTGGGGGACATGCTTCCTTCTTTCAATGAGTGGAGTTACAAGTGCCTTTCCTAGCTGCTCCAGGAACACCCTCCTCTTGTTCTGCTTACGAGACATCCAGGTCGGGTTGATCTCTCTCCAAATCACAAAGGCATTGTAGGAGGAAACATCAATGATGTTGTGGAAGATGACCAGGGGCCAGCGGGCAGTCATTCTTCTGCAGCTATCTGTTCCAATCACCTTATCTAGGTTGTCCACACCTCCTTTGTTGCGGTTGTAGTCTAGGATGATGATTGACTTCCTGTCCTCACGATCGCTAATGTCACCATCTGCGTGCAGTGTGCTCAGAAGAACTACATTCTTGTTTTTCTTTGGGAGGTAGGAAACTGGAGTGGTGGTGGGCGTGAAGGCAAACTTTGAGGAGAAGACCTTTCTCTCCTTTGACGCAAGCAGTGCAGGTGGGAGCTCAGGCTTGTTCTTTCGAACTGCACCAACCATGGTGATCTTCTTCTTCAGGAGCTGCAGTCCGAGTTCATAAGAGGTGAAGAAATTGTCACATGTCACATTGTGACCCCTCAGTCCCTCTGTCACATCAAGCACAACGTTTTGTTCTGCATGCCTGCCGTGTTGGTCATATGCTGCTGAGGACCATGTTATTTTGCCATTTTTTGAAAGGAAAGTCTCTCTTTTAGCTTCAGGGTTTTCTTCTTCTTCTGAAGATGATTCATCATGCTCTGGGTTGTATTCCTCCCCATCTTCTTCTTCGGATACATGCTCCACTTCCTCTTCTGAATCAGAGTTGTCTTGCTGGACATCTGAGAAAATCAGCTCTACAGCCTCTTCAACGCTATAACGCACACTCATGGCTTCAGTACAGACAGAATTCTGGGTCCTGTTATCTGCAGCACCTTTATAACCTCTGGAAATAAACAGGTGGTCTTCTGAAGTCTGCGAGAACACCACCTGATTACTTCTGCTACTGATTGACACAACTAAAACATTGTAACATTCTGTGGGTTGTAAATAACTCTGTGACCTTAATTTCAACTCTATTTGCCTCACGGGTCATTTTGTTGGGGCCAATCTAGGAAAAGTCATAAAATTTCAAGGTAAAAAAATAGCATTTAGTGGATTTTTTGGGGGGTTTTAACACAGTGGCGGGTCATTTTGACCCGAGGACAACAGGAGGGTTAATGCCATTAGACTGCAATAGCTTGTCATCTTTTGATAGAGCTATGAATTTTTGGCATATTAAACAATTCCACATGAGAATGGTAAGGCATTCATCTAGGATTAAAGACTACAGCCTATACACCATATAAAGACTACTGTACTCTGTTAATCAATGGAAGATCACAAAAATATCCATCCAGCAATGATCCTGTGGTTAGAAAATGACTACTGATTATGGTCTAGTGGACTAGAAGGTGCACAAACAAGATATCTTAAGTCAATATACAGAACTAAAAATTGTTGACAAAAATGTTTATACTTACAGACAATTGTGTCTTTCAGGTGTGTGTTTTTGATGGCCGTTTTCTCTCCTCTGCCACACCAGTTCAACTGCACAGCTAGTTGAGGAGCAAACACTTTGCCACAAATCCGCCACACTGTTTTTTTAAGTGTTTGCCCCCCAACCAGTGACAGTTTTGACACCTGAAGTTGACAAAAATATTCGGTAAGTAATGTACATGCAATGTACAATATATATATATAGTGTGTGTGTGTGTGTGTGTAAGGTACAGTAAATTACCAATTTTTGCTTGAAGATCTTGTTTTGAAGATGGACTTCAAAGTCATTCAAGGCCTGAATGCTTTCCAGTGGAAGTCCATCTTCTTCCTCTTTATCTGCTGGTGCAGGTGGCATCTTCAGGCTGCTGTTACCCAAAAAGGGGCCTCTTTGGGTAATAACAGAAGTGAGATGCTGGACCTGGAGCTGCAGTTCCCCCAGCATCTCTAAGATGGCCCTCTCTGCTGCTGGGAAGTCACATAATAATATAATGGTTATTCACACATCTTTATTAGATCAATAAATAAGACAATTAAGAATTTTATAAAATAGAATTTACTTAAACTTACGTGTGCATTGACCCGGTACTAGTCGGCCTGTAGGCAGACGGACTCTAGGTGCGTTAGCTATTAACACCAAGGACAGTATATTGGTCTACTCATAAGTATTTAAGTATAACAATAATAAGTGAGGTTAACTGTCATGTCCCTGTAAGAGTTTTTTTTATTTATGGTACTCTTCCTCCCTCTACTGGTGTTTTAGAGTGATTTATTGTTTTCTTGTGTAATTCCAGCCTTTGTGTTGATTGGTTAGTTTGTTCACATGACATGGTCAGGTTATAGTTCATGGTGTGATCAGGAAAACCATTAGAGGTTACATGCCATGTGGTCAGCTTACAGCTCCAGTTCTTGTTTCTATCCATTCTGTTGTTTGTGCCTTGAAAAGCATCGCTTGTAAGTTACATTTATGTTTACATTTAATATAATATTAGTGTAATGCTATAAATATGTTACATTTAAGTATTTACTTCTGTATTTACATTTACATGGAAATGTTATTTGCATTTACTTTGTATATGGTATTTCTAACCAGTGCTTTCCTTCTGTATTATTTCAGTTTTACAAATTGTTTCTTGAAAAACGAAGACCACAGTAAAGAACATTTAACTTTACTCCAGCTTCTGACTTTTTCTTGGCACTGTGTTAGCTATCTGTCAATTTGTGTACAGACACACACACTGAGGACAGAATATTAACCACAAATATAAAGTCACTGTAATTTGTGCAGTGCTGTTATCTTACCTGGTCCTGCTGACAGAATGTCACAGTGGCTTTCCAAACCAACACTTTGATTGTCTTCTGTCACTTAAGGAGAAAGGTAAGCACTTGGTAAGATTTAAGTTTGTCTTCTTAAACATGCTGAAGATCTATAGTGAAATTTTCTATTAAATTATTAAGAAACATTTTAGTTAATTGTAATGTTAATGACTGTAGAGAAACCTTACTTTGTTCTGTGATGGTGGTTTTCTCTGGGCATTGGTTATATTATTATAGACTAGCTTTGCACTGCTTAGTCCTCAAACAGTTTAACAAACACATTCTTAACAGTATCTAACTAATTATAGTGAATATTAACAATCTTCAGTATGAGATTTCTAATAAACGCCCAGTAATACTTGTGGAAATGTGAAATATCATAAGCTTTAAAGCCAGTGTTGTGTTTTAAAGATTTGCCAGGCTTTTCCCAGTCTTTCAAACTATATTTTATTCAGGCAATGGAATGAAAAGATTTAAGTCTTCTGAGCTATTGTGTTTCCTAAAATTTAAGGGGCCCTATAAGGTGGTATAAGTATATAAACAAGATTCAAAATGTATTTTTATTATTATTTTATCAAAATAAGGCTGAGGGTCTTTTTTTTTTTTTTTTTTTTTTTTTTTTTTTTTTTTTTTTTTTTTTTTTTTTTTTTTTTTTTTGGTGATGTCACAAAAATGCCAGGCGCATGTATGTATCTGTTCAGCCTTCAGCCATTTAGACCCATCTAGTCCAGCTCAAGTTGCAAAGAGTGTTACATCTTGGACTGTTTTTTTTTTTTTTTTTTTTTTGGGAAGAAAAATACACTAAACTTACTACTTCTGTTTGTTCCAGGATTTCGATGGTCAGCAGGTGGTGGTGGTGGTGGTAGGGAATGCACTGTTTTCTTTTTCATTTTGAGATTCTGTTTTTGAGGGCTGGGATGCCATTTTGCTTGAGACTTTTCAATAAATTCAAATGGCTTTTTAGGTCTAAAAAGTAAAAGAAAAATCAAATAGAAATCTTCATGAAGTACTACACAATGTTGTGTGACATGTTATAAAATTACTTTCGTTTTCGTGGGGAATCATTGTCTGAATTTAAATCCGAGGTCTCGCAGGATATTCTCCATTTCTGGACGACCTTGTCCAAACAATCTGTAATATATTTTGCATGCAGACAATTAAATGCATAATATACAGTCATGGGAAAAAGTAAGTACACCCTCTTTGAATTTTATGTTTTTATGTATCAGGACATAATATAATTCATCTGTTCTTCATCAGGTCTTACCATTATATAAATACAACCTCAGATAGACAATAACACATAACAAATTACACCATCTCATTATTTATATAAAAAACTAGATCAAAATACAATAAAGCAGTGTGTGAAAAAATAAGTACACCCTTACTGTTTCTAAAGGAATTAAGAGGGTATTTATCAGTCAGGTTCTGCTAATCAAATGATCTTGATTAACTGATGATTAGTAAGTGTGATCACGTCTATAAAATCAGAAGTTTTGGCACTTATTGTGGTCTGGACCATTCAGGTGTGTGTAAACACAATACCAAGTAGGAAAGACATCAACAATGATCTTAGACAAAGAATTGTTCCTGCTGATTATTCTGGGAAGGGTTATAAAGCCATTTCCAAATCTGAAGTTCATCGTTCTACAGTAAGAAAGATCATTTACAAGTGGAAAACATTCAAGGCAGCTTCCCAGTAGTAGACGTCCCTGCAAGTTCACCACGAGATCAGACTGTGCAATGCTCTGAGAAATTGCAAAACATCCAAGAGCTTCATCTAAGACTCTACAGGCTTCGGTTAGCATGTTAAATGTTCAATTTAATGACTGTTCAACTAAAACAAAAAGACTGAACAAGTTTGGCCTGCTGGAAGGGTTTCTGAAAGAAAATGTTCTCTCTTTAAAATGAACATGACAAAACAGATTAAGTTTGCAAAGTTGCATCTGAAATAAACCACAAGATTTCTGGAACAATGTCCTGTGGACAGACGAACCCAAAATTGAGATATTTGGCCAAAATTGCCAACGGCACATCTGACAAAAAACAAACACAGCATATCAGCACAAACACCCCATACAAACTGTCAATCATGGTGGTGAAGGGGTGACGATTAGGGGTTTGTGTTACAGTCACAGGATCTGGACAGATTACAGCCGTTGAGTCGACCATGAACTCCTCTTGAAACCAAAGTATTCTAGAGTTAAATTTGAGATCATTTACAAATGAATGGACACAAACCTCAGTGAACTGAAGTAATGTTGTAAAGAAGAGTGGAGTAAAATTCCTCCAGAACGATGTTAGAGACTGATAAAGTCATACAGAAACCATTACTACAACTTACTACAACTTATTACTAATAAATGAGATTCTACATGCTATTCATTCATGGGGTGTACTTCTTTTTTCACATACTGCTTTTTCTATTTTGGTCTAGTGTTTTTATACAAATGAATGAATGAGTGTAATTTATTATGCATTATTGTTTATCTGAGACTGTATTTATATAATTTTAAGACCTGATAAGAAATAGATGGTTTTTATTATGTCTGAATACACAAAACCATAGAATTCAAAGAGGGTGTACTTACTTTTTCACATGACTGTACATACAGTACAGACCAAAAGTTTGGACACACCTTCTCATTCAAAGATTGTTCTTTTTTTTCATGACTATGAACATGGTAGATTCACACTGAAGGCATCAAAACTATGAATGAACACATGTGGAATTATATACTTAACAAAAAAGTGTGAAACAACTGAAAATATGTTTTATATTATAGTAGCCACCTTTTGCTTTGATTACTGCTTTGCAGTAGAGTACATCCGTCCACCTTTTCTGCGCTGCACAAAGACACGGTGGTTGGAACCAAAGATCTCAAATTTGGACTGATCAGACCAAAGCACAGATTTTCACTGGTCTAATGTCCATTCCTTGTGTTCTTTAGCCAAAACAAGTCTCTTCTGCTTGTTGCCTGTCCTTAGCAGAGGTTTCCTAACAGCTATTTTACCATGAAGGCCTGATGCACACAGTCTCCTCTTAACCGTTGTTCTAGAGATGTGTCTGCTGCTACAACTCTGTGTGGCATTTACCTGGTCTCTAATCTGAGCTGCTGTTAACCTGCGATTTCTGAGGCTGGTGACTCGTATGAGCTTATCCTCCGCAGCAGAGGTGACTCTTGGTCTTCCTTTCCTGGGGCGGTCCTCATGTAAGCCAGTTTCTTTGTAGCGCTTGATGGTTTTTGCGACTGCACTTGGGGACACTTTCACTTTCACTTTTCACAAGATTTGACTGATCTTCAGTTCTTAAAGTAATGATGGCCACTCATTTTTCTTTACTTAGCTGCTTTTTTTCTTGCCATAATACAAATTCTAACAGTCTATTCAGTAGGACTATCAGCTGTGTATCCACCTGACTTTTGCACAACACAACTGATGGTCCCAACCCCATTTATAAGGCAAGAAATCCCACTTATTAAACCTGACAGGGGACACCTGAGAAGTGAAAACCATTTCAGGTGACTACCTCTTAAAGCTCATCAAGAGAATGCCAAGAGTGTGCGAAGCAGTAATCAAAGCAACAGGTGGCTACTTTGAAGAACCGAGAATATAAAACATATTTTCAGTTGTTTCACACTTTTTTGTTAAGTATATAATTCCACATGTGTTAATTCATAGTTTTGATGCCTTCAGTGTGAATCTACAATTTTCATAGTCATGAAAATAAGTCATGAACTCTTTGAATGAGACTGTATAATGTACATAATATAGATAATGTTTATCTAATCAATATTCTTATACATTTTAGATTACCTGAGCTGTAAAGGATACGAGCTTGGTGCTGTGTCCATCCTCTGCTCACATTTGGGACCTCACTGCCTCGGATACTTTTTAGAAGTTTGGCTTTGTCTGTGTATGGAGGCCACCATGATATGCCCTCATGGTACCACTCTGCTGCCACCGGGCTTGTTGTTCCCTCATCCACAAATTCAACCAGTAGGTACATTCCTATCATACAGGGATCTATCATGCTACTCATATGTCATGAAAACTATTTAAAAAAAAAATAAACTTGATTATGAAGAAGAAAATTTAAAAAAACTCAGTGGGGATGAAAAGGGAGGTTCTGGTAGCAAATTTCTCATGAACTGGTATGCAGAAGGGGAAAAGATACAAATTTCATCTTATATGGCAAAACAAATGCCTTCTGTTGAACTTCTGAAAATGTGCAATATTCAGTGGCCCCTGAGACCTTGTCTATTAAGTAGATGCCAAGTGTGGCTGAGGAAAGAGGGTATTCGAAGAATGATTCCTGTTCGAGAAAACAGCAGTATGCAATGTAGACCTCATTTCCATGGGAGAAAATATTTTTCACTCTGGCAACTTTGTTGTTGATGTAAATAAAGCTGTTGGCTTCATCTAATCTCAATGAGAAACTCTGTGTCCTCAGTTCGCGATACTGACTGGCTGTTTGGATGGACCTGGGAAGTGGACCACATGCATGAACTTTGTATAATCCCATTCTTTTCCTATTTCGATTCAGTTTTTTGGGCCTCTCTGACAGTCTTCTAATGACCTGACTGAGTGGGAAGCCAGGTTTTCTAATTAGCTTTTTAATCTGGTGAAGGAAAGATTCAAATTTAAATGCCCTGAAATTATCGAGTGCACCATGTATTTTTACATCTTGTGCCAAGTGAACAAGGTTGTGTACATTGTAAGACATGAACTTTTCCCCATAGAGCTCTTGAAAGTGTTTCACAAATAAAACCAAAATGTCATTAGCATACTCAAGATGGTCTCGGAGTAGCTGTTTGCTGGATAAAATGAACACTCCCACAAAAAGTAGAAGAAAGTTTTGGTATGCTGTTGTAATGAGTGTGCTATTTAAAAGAACAGGCCCACTGTACAACAAAAACTGCCGGAACTCAGTAGCTCTCCACCTGTCTAACTCTCTTACAGACCTTGGTTGTCGCGAGAATTCCAAGGGAACATTTTTATGGATTTGCTGAAGTCTGCTTGAAAGGTTGTCAACAGTAGAGGCAGGCAGTCTGCAGGACAAAGGACCCCGTAGCCACAACAAAAGGAGCCTGCGCATAACACCAAGGCACACAAGGTGCATATAGTCTAATGGAAAGCCTGTTACCATTTTCAGTGAGGTTCTTTGCAGTGGTGTGGGACCATGATGATGTTCTTCATCTATTTGAGCCCTGAATGACTCATCTGTTCTCAGTAAAGCATCAATTTCAGGAAAAACAACTCGATTCTCAATATACTTCCCCTCTTGGGTACATTTCCCACAGCCACTATAGCCAGAGTGACCTTTTATGTTTTTCACAAAGGCACATGCCGGAGCATCACAAACTACTGTGCACAGCCTTAAGTACAGGAAATCTCCTTTGTAATTAAATCCTTTTTCCAGATTACAAATGTCTGACACAAAATCTTCTAGGAAGGCATCCAGGGATCCTGGTTTTTGGTTGCCACAAAACAAACCTATTATGACTGGGTCATGTTTTGGAAGATTTTCAATAATTCCTAGAATTGGCCAAAACTGTGTGGTGGAACTCTTGAATAAAGGTAAACCATCAATATTGACCTGGAGGTTCAGAAGGTGTGTTTCTTTTATGACATGCTTGTGTTCTTCTAAGAGATGTGTAATAGCTTCAAGCACACCAAAATGGTAATACTGTCCCCCAGCAATATCTTTGCAGGTCATTTTTGTAGAACGAACAGTTCCAAGCAATGTTCTTGCATCATGAGGGAGTTTTGGGTGGTAATCTGCCAGGATCTTTAGGAGACTGTTTAAAGCAGAATGTGTAACATTTTGCTCAACAGCCCATGATGCCAGTCTACTATGCAGAGAGGCTTGGACTTCTGAATCTGAGTCTGTGTCTGATTCTGTTTCTGTGAGTTCAAAGGCATCAAAAAATTCCTCGTTGTCCTCATTGGACAAACAGTCTTCAATTTCCTCAGTATTTTGTTCCTGCCTTTGATATGGACTCCCACAGCCCAGTTCATTTACATAGACAGAAATTAATTGTTCATTAACTCTGGCTTTGGATTTTCTTCTTATTGTCCAATATGAGGGTGTTGTGAAAGCCATACTGAGAATTTAAAAAGACCAAACATGAAACATAAAATAAATGTTTTAAACAGTCTTCTGTTCCATCTTGACAATGGTTACTTACTGGATGCAGATGAAAAACTTCACAGGATAATCACAGAATTGGAAATCTGTTTTAAGAGAAATATATTAATTATAACAAAAACTATAGTATTACTTATGTCATGCTCCGTTACTGTAGAACATAATTGTAGAACTTCACTATTTAAGTTATAACTCAAGTATTTCAAGAACAGAGTCATAATATTTCAAGATTAAAATAATTATTTTAAGATTAAACTTAAAATTTTGAGAATGTGAAATCACTGTGGACTACCCAACAGCATTTTATGGTAGTGTGTGAGGCACAGGGAAACATTCTACTAAAAGGCTCAGGTATTGAATCCGCAAAAGAACTGGATTCTAAAATAAATTACACATCATTTACTGATGTTTAATCACAAACCTGACCGAGGAAAGTGTTAGTAATATTATCAGAAAACCCCAATGCAGCCCTAAAGATGGTCATGTGTTTTTACGGTTAGAATTTGGATTCTGGTAGTCCAATGATGCTCTAAATATTACACATTTATTCTCAAACTATTACAACTTTAATCTCAAAATAATTATGACTTTGATCTCATTACGATTTTAAACTTTAAATTTTTTGGTCACCATCATAAATATGACTTTAGTATTAAATATTTTTGATAATCTTGAAGTAGAGCTTAATCACAAAATATTATGTCTTTCTTGATATCTTTTATTTTGACCCTAACTGACCCTAAAACACTATTACAACTTCTTCAGTTTGTAAGTTTTGTTTGTTGTAATGGGATTGATGGCAGACGTGGGTGTGGTTAGACCTGTAGCCCCCCTAAAAAGTGAGAAAAAGAAAGACGTGTCTGTTATATTTAGGGTGGACAATGTGTATTTAACTGTTGTGGATAACATACTAGTCATAATTATTTTATTCACTTGGGCCAATCCATTAAATTATTCTGGAGCATTTTCTGAATGTGCAATGTGTTCCCAAAACATTTTAAATAGTCTCTAACAAAACATAAAGATTTGATTTGTTTTATCTGTGATGAACAAGTAAACGTAGATTTATTGTAAGAGGTTTTGCCCAGGTGGGATTCCACAGCGCTTCTTCAGATATACTGTAGATAGGCGCGCATATTTTCTAAGCTCCAGCGCATCTGTTACTGATTGACGCGCTCTCCCTCACCAAAGCTCACTAAGTGTGAGTGATCTTGGCTAATCGCCTCTCTTTGTCTTCCTCCAAGTCCCTGCTATTGGTTTGCAGAAGTGTCAATCACTTCTTCTGACCCAGAGTTGTAAGCGACTGGCCAGAGCGCACTGCACATAACAATATTGCATCTCAATTTTTTTTTTTACCCTTTTAATTAAATCACAAAATACAATATCTATTAAAATGTAAAAAATATTCGAACATTTTATATTATTTACATATTTAATTTGCATATGGGACATCAATTTAGTCCCGCCCTCAGCTCGCTGCTCCGATCGGCGTAATTTGTTGATTGGTGGTTCTGGATGTCAGTCAGATCTTTCTCTGAAAGTAGGCGCTTCTTGTCTGCAGTGAGCTGTAAACACTTAGTCCACGTGTGGGAGCAGAACGGGGGATGCTCGTGGATTTTTCCTCCTCTGTTATCAGATGAGGCGAGTCTTTCATGTTGTTGAACTTTATAAAGTAGTGGCACGTAATTAAGCTTTAAGAAATGTCGGTAATGTGTTAAGTTCTTGTTTAAATGGTAATTGTCCAGTATATGTCAGTGATATTGTGCTGAACGTGAGCAGCCCAGCTGTTTAGCCTGTTGGAGTCAGACACGTTGGACATTTAGTTTAAAGTGTGTGTTTAAACTGTGCCTAATGTTTTACTACTGAACATCTTAGAGCTTAAGATAATTTACAGTGTTCCGTTTTGTTGGTGCTCGATGGTCAACTAATAAATCACGACTCTGAGTCGACTCAATGTTAACCACGGCACCACGCATCGCGGACCAAAGCGGGATCCACGATTCCGTTACACTTTACAATAACAACAGTAATCGGCGTAGAGGAATCGACTCCTCTGGCGATCGGTGTAGAGGAATCGACTCCTCTGAATTATATATTTCGAGAATTAATAAAATATTAAACGTTTAATAATGTTCCTCTCAAACTGAAAATGAAAAATATTGTTTGGTATTTTATTTACCACAACAATCCATCTGTGTTAGCCTCAAAGCTAACTCAAGTTAACCTGGTTAATCTAAAAATATTTATTTTATTCTGATTAATATACCGGTATATTATATTGTTTTGTCACCCATTATAACATATTAATTTTTCATATCTTGTGTTTTATTTTATTTATTTCTTACCTCTAAACTCTGCTCTGGTAAACTCCTTAAAGCCAGAAATAACGAACTGAGGGTTAAAAACGGCTTTTTATACCCTCAAACTGCGCGAGACTGCTAGCGCGTGCAGTCACTTTCACACTTTCCCGCCGCCCTCCTCAGGGTGTTCAGTCTAGTAAATATAATCAGCTACACTGTATGGACAAAAGTATTCTTTTATAACACCCCATTCTAAATCCATAGACATTTATATATAGTCTGTTCCCCTCTGCAGCTACAACAGCTCCCATTCTTCTGGGAAGGCTTTCTACAAGAGTGTGTCTGTGGGAAATGGATCAGTTCATATAGCATCTGTGAGATCAGACAGTGATGTTGGATGAGAGGACCTGGCTCACAATCTTCATTCTAGTTTATCCCAGCAGTGTTTGAGGGGGTTGAGGTCAGAGCTCTGTATGGGCATTCACTAAGTGCTTGATTTTATACACTATATGGACAAAAGTATTGGGACACACTTCTTAATCACTAAATTTAGGGGGTTTGTTCAGTCCCATTGCCACAGGTATATAAAATCAAACACCTAGTGAATGCCAGGAGAATGAGTGCACAGTGTCAACCCAGTTTGGTGGAGGAGGGATAATGTTATGGGGTTTTTCAGGGCTTGGTCTAGGCCTGGGAATGAGAATTCTTAATGCTTCATTACACCAAGTCATTTTGGACAGTTATTTGGTTTCAACTTTGTGGGAACTGTTTGGAGAAGGCTCTTTTCTGTTTGTACATGACTGTGTCCCAGTGTACAAAGAAAGGTTCATAAAGGCATGGTTGGGTGAGTTTGGTCTGGAAGAACGTGATTGGTCCACACAGAGCTCTGACCACAACCCCATCGAACACCTTTGGGGGGAAATGGAGATTGTGAGCCATGTCTTCTTGTCCATCACTTCCTGACCTCACAAATGCTCTTATGGATGAATGGACAATAATTCCCACAGACACACTCAAATCTTGTAGAAAGCCTTCACAGTGGGATGTCATGAATTCTCCTGTAGGTGTAATATGTAGGTGTCCAAATACTTTTGTCCCTATTAGGTGTATATGTAGGATTTAGAGCAGCTAGACCAAGGTATGCTTCATTGCATTTGATCAGGAGGAGAAACTTTTACTTGCTACAGGGGATGACGCTATATTTAACACGAAACAAATACATTGGGTCCTGGTTTGCTTTTATACTGGTCATATGTATTTGCAGTTGAACCAAAATTAGGGAACAAAGTGACACGTGACAAGCCTGCAAGCATAGATGTGTTGAGTGAGACGCATCGAAGGCAGTTCAGTACGCTTGGTGGTCAATAGATTCATGTGGACTCAGACAAAACAGTGAGTTTTGGTAATCAATAGTTAATAAATACATTGATTAACAATATTTATATAGCACATCAACATGTTTACATAGTTACATCAGTATGCATTTTTTTAAAGAAAAGAGTTACCTTGGTTAAAGAGCATTTATCCATGTATGAATGTATGTATTTATTCATGTATTTAGCAGTGGCCCTAATATGCTGTCGTAGCAAACATACCTTTCTCCAACAAAACAGTTGCATAGTGAAGACACAAGTGTGCTCGGGCCCAGAACATAGCAGTGTGCACAGGGGAAAAGGGAGTACAATCATTCTCTGGTATTGTACAAGGCAACAGCGCCTAGTGTGAGTGCACCTTTATGTTCTTAAACTTGGTATGGTTGTCAAAAGAAGTCATATCCTAATTTTTATTGATATATTTAACTGAGGGTCTGTGTAATCTTAACTTACTGACTAGTGTAAACTTTGACTTTTAAATACAACAGAAGGAGAAGAAGCCAAAATTGACTTGCAGGTGCAGAAATCTGCTATTAAAAGGGAAACATTCAAACGCCTCATGTCTAGACAGGACATGACACATTAAAACACTTATACATTTATATATCTGTGCACACACAAACATGTGCCTTGTCCTTGTTTTTACTATGCACTTATTTACCATTCATCATAAATTCATTAAATGAATGTCTCATGAACTTAAACAGTTTGTCTGTGCTCTTTCCTCTGCGTTGTCCTGCATATAGTCTCCACCATGGTTTGTTGTGCTGCCTGGAGATGCTCCTGTCGCTCAGAGTGACTGACATCTTAACATTACCAGAGATTACACCAACAAAAATGAGGTACTCCTATTCAAACACTGCATTTGCACTTTTTACAAACAAAAACCACAGCACTGGGAAGCTTAAAGTTTGATTTATTTAAAGTAAGGAATAGGGAAAGGTCATTGGGATCTGTTAAAAAAATATAGACAAGAAAAAAAGCAAAAGCAGCACTAAAATAATAAAGAACGATAATGCTGCTCTCAAACAAAGTGAATTGGGGACAAATCATTTAAAGACAACTTTTTCAAAATGACCAAATTGAGGCATTAGTCAGACTAAACACAAAAGGGACGAAATAGATCAATCACTTTGCTGCTGGTCCAACAGGTTACAAGACCCTGCAGGTAGTGCAGGGTTCCTCTACCAAGAATAAGAGCCCTGCAAAGATGGATGCAGGGTGTTAGAACTGGGCCTGGTGTGTTCACAGAGGTTTTTGGTTTTCTAAAACTGAAGGTAAATGGATTGACATAACTTGAAATGGAATGGGTGTTGACCTTGAATGAAATTGCAGCCACAGCAAATGTTGAATTTTAATCTAGCCATGGTCCACTTGGCAGTCTGTAGCATCACTGTGACATCACTGCTCCTTCACCATGCAGCACCCAGTGCTCCTACAGTAGGTTATTAATATACACCATCAAGATTGCTTAAGTATAACTTACATTTAATATAGTAAAAGAGTAACTTTTTTATTTTTTAAATTTTACTTTTATACGGTAGTACAATATTTTTGTACTGAGCATGAGCTTCCCATAAAGCCTGTTATGATAAATTGTTTGACGTTTAACTCGCCTTGTATTTTCAGTCTCACTAACTTTTTCTTTTTCCTTTGTTATTAATTTAAAATCAGATGAGTTGCAACATAAGGTGATAGTCAAGAGAATCACAATGCCTACAGCATAATAAATAGGCTGTTTGTGGTTAATGTGTTGCATACTTTATTCAGTATACTAGCCATATTTGTTAATGTTCCCTAAATTGACTAATTTAGTATGGGATAATTCACTAAGATGTGTTAATGCACAGATATTCAGTCTTATGCTTTAAATATTTTACCCTTTGAATGTGCATCACTCCATGCTCCACCACTGGGGTAAAAAATGTGACCCGTTGGAGTGATATTTTATATTTTAATATTTATTATTTTCACAAAACAGAATTAAACAAATGTGAAAATAATGACAGGCAATCACAGTTTATAGGTATTACCAGACTTAATGTTTTATGTGTCAAATATATGACTTAAAGATATTGCTAGAATTGAAAAACTATACAGGCGAGTCTCGCTTCAGCATCTGTCTGTGAGGAGTTTGGAGCTTCTCCCTGTGTCTGTGTGGGTTTTCGCCAGGTGCTCTGGTTCCCTCCCTGCTCCTGAAAAACACAAAGGGTAGGCTTATTGGATACATATAATTGCCCCTCGGTGTGTGTGTGTGTGGTATGTGGTATATGTATTCCTGCTTTGTGCTGAGTGATTCCGGGTGGGCTCCGGACAAACCACCACTCTGACGGACTAAGCAGATGAGAAAATGTCTGACTGACTATCAGAATACACTGCTGTATTGCTTTTCAAAGATTATTGCCCTAATTTTAGTTTTTCTATTAGTTCAACCCTACTAAAAACAAGTTTGGCGTAAAGGACTGCCTGAAAGATCAATCTGAGGTGCTGCATGCAGTACATGTGATGTTTAAGGAACTAAACCACTTAATGTTTGGTTATTATGTAATGTGTACAGCAAATATACTGTCTTCTGTAACTTGATCTATTGAGCTATTTTAGCTGAAACACTCATTTGTTGTGTATATATTTTGTAAAAAAAAAAAAAAAACAGATCTGATGCCACTGCAGCAGGACAGTACAGCAATAACAATATGGCAGTGTTCGTCATAACCTAATTTGGTGATGTTTTCTTCACTTGGCTTTGTCTACCATTGTTTTGCTTAACAACACTCAACTTATTCTTTCTTTTCTTCCTTTTGACACAGGTTTTGGCTCGAATCTCAGCATGTACAACGGACATCATCTTATGGAGCAGCAGCTTAAGTTGTCTTCAACCTTCAAAAGTTCAAACACATCACTTCCCTCCTGTGTACCCTTCCCTGGCTTCCTGTAGCAGCCTCCCCTTGAGTGAACAGCAGAATGACGGTCTTAGAACAGAGTCAAACTAACCAGGTTGTGTTCCAAACCGCATGGAAGGAGAGTCTCCTAAATTATAGAAAAGTTCTTAGTGCTGCTAGAGCAAAATATTTCTCCTCGCTAGAAGAAAACAAAACTAATCCTACATTTAATACTGTAGCAAAACTAACTAGGAAGACCACCACTACAGAAGCATCCACACCATCAGTATTTAGCAGCGACAACTTTATGAATTTTTTCAGTGATGAAGTTGAAAACATATGGCACAAAATTAATACTATTAATCTAAACCTGAGCAATCTGATGACAAACCAACTAGATGTCAGTATAGTTACATCAGATCAGCGTTTAGAGTCTTTTAACCCTCTCCGTGAGACCAAGTTAATTTCACTAATTTCTTGATCAAAATCGACAACATGTATACTAGATCCCGTACCCACAACTTTCCTAAAACAGATACAACTCTTTTAAAAAAGATAAATTCATCTCTTAGTACTGGCTATGTCCCTAAATCATTTAAAGCAGTTATCAAACCTCTGGCAAAAAACCTAACCTAGACCCCTGCCAGTTGTCTAATTACAGACCGATATCAACCCTCCCCTTCATCTCCAAAATCCTAGAAAAGGTTGTAGCACAGCAGCTATGTTCATACCTGCATAGAAATAACATTTGTCAGTCAGGGTTTAGGCCTCATCATAGCACAGAGACGGCGCTGGTTAAAGTTGTGAATTACCTGTTACTGGCCTCTGATCAGGGTTGTGTCTCCCTGCTTGTACTGCTTGACTTAAGTGCAGCTTTTGACACCATTGATCTCCTTTATAGGCTAGAAAATATTGTTGGAGTTTAGGGAACAGCCTATTTGAGTGACCGTTATCAGTTTGTAGATGTAAGTGGTGAATATTCTATGCACAGTAAGGTTAAGTTTGGCGTTCCACAAGGTTCTGTTTTAGGCCCATCTATGTATGTATAGATATGCTACCTCTGGTTAATATTATTCTTAAACATGGTATCAGCTTTCACTGTTATGCTGATGATACACAGTTCTATGTGTCAGCACATCCAGATGAGAGACACCAGTTTAGACTCTGGATGTTGAACAATTTTCTTTTACTAAATTATATAATAAAAAATATTAGGACCACAGGCAGCTAGAAGTAAACTTTCTGATTACATAGTAACACTGGATGGTATTTCAGTTACACCATGTACAGCTGTTATAGACCTTGGTGTGATTATTAATTCCAGTTTTTCTTTTGAAGCTCATGTAGCTATCACCACCAGGATAGCCTTCTATCATCTTAGAAACCTTGCTAAGCTATGATGTCACTACATGACGCAGAAATACTTGTCCATGCTTTTGTTACCTCTAGGTTGGATTATTGTAATCCCTTTTGTCTGGTTGTTCCAGTAGGTGTATAAACAAACTGCAGTTAGTCCAGAATGCAGCAGCCAGAATCCTTACTAGAACCAGAAAATATGAACACATCACCCCTGTCTTATGCACACTGCACTGGCTCCCGGTCAGATTTCGCATTGACTATAAAATAATGTCTTCCGCATTTAACCCATCTGTGGCAGTGAACACGCACACACCAGTGCACCAGTCAACACACACCCAGTGTGTCGGGCAGCCATCCCCGGTGCCCATGGCACTTCAGCCATGGATCCTGGGAATTGAACCGGCAACCTTCTGGTACCAAGCCCAGTCCTCTAATTATTAGGCCAAGGCTAATTATTCGTTATTCTTATTAATTTTTCTAGTTTTGACCAGTGTAGGATGAGTCTCTTAAGGTTTCTTCCTCTTGCTCTGAGGGAGTAGTTTTCCTTGCCAATGTTTTGCTTAGCTTGTTCATTAAGGTTTGGACCAGGGTTTTTTGTAAACTACTTCGAGTCTGATTGTGAAAAGTGCTGTCATTTTCATTTTCATTTATGTAATGTATCACATCTTCCCAGCTGTATCTAATGCAACTCAAGTTCAATTTATGTTGTATTTTAACATGATTGGTTCTACCATCATTCGTAAATGTGTTTAAATCGATAAATATTTTATTCAGTCAACTCTGAACTGAAACTATATTACAGATGGCTGTAATCTCATGCAGGCTCACTATTTTTAAGGTTACATCATGTTCTATATTGTTATATGCACATTAAACTCAATTTTTATCTGTTGTATGATGTTGACCTTATAATATTTTTATATTTTCTGCAAGTTTCCATGTAATAAAGGGTACTTGGCATCAGCTGAAGCATTTCTACAAATTAATTTTTTGTAAATCAGAAGAGAAAATTTGCCAGCATTAATAAGCCTAATGTACAAATGAAGCAAGTGTTGCTGATTGGATCATAAACAGCCACAGCAACCTTAATTATTAGCTGAAGGATTTATTTTATTGCAAACTGCTAAATGCTCAACATTACATGATAAATTATGTTTTGCTTATCAGATCATAAATGGCCACAGCAATCTTTGGTGTTAGGTGTAGGATACCATTTCCTTTAAATGTTCATTGATGGATAACAGAAATTCTGTTGCTGCTGGCAGGAAGAGAGTGAGCTGGGCACTATGTGAAGCTGTAATGGGCTGGCAAAGAATATTTTATATCTTAAAAATTACATATTTTACACCTGTGTATACAGTTAAAGGTGTGGAAAATGCTCTTATTGAGCTTTTTGTGTTCTTGTTGAAACAATATTTTTATTAATGCCACTGCATTTCAAACTACCATTGCAGTAAACCGACCTGATTTGTTTGTGACTGTAAATGTTGCTACTGTCTGGTTATCATTTTACACCTGACATTGATTTATTTTTTTAATGAAAGGCCACATTACATTCTCTGATACAGTGGTTGTTATAGTAACCAGGGTTGGCAGTGTACACAATATGACCAGTTACAGATTCAGATTTCTATACAGTAGCTATAGTTCATGGAACCAGGGGGCAGTGCATATAAATCTAATATAGCAATTTCATTTTCTGTCCAAAACCAACAGTGAATTTCGTGTGTCTTGAGTTTATATTTATTGTTGACGATAGTATCAGTGAAAAATCTTTTTCTTATGGGTAATATTTGGCTTTACTTTTCCTGCATGTACATCTCTGCTCCTTTAAAATCGTTGATACAGTCTGATGAATAGAACCGGTGATCTTTCAGTCCCAAGCGGGCTTCTCTGACCACGGCTCCATGTGACCCTGATGCGACAGTGGAGCTGAAAACGCGATGTTCCGATCTTCAGCCGATGCACGTTGCATAGGAAAGCAAAAAGCGACACTTCCACGTTTTGCCTCCCAATATCCTACGTCTAAAAATAGAACGCGATGAATTTCCTTCACAGCGGTGTTTTACCGATGCTGCACCTACGTATTGTGCTGTCTGGGTAGTGTTCTATAATTTCTTAATCAACTCTTTTTAAAGAACCCCTTTAAGAGTGAACAATTTAGAATGAAATAAGAATGTATCTTTATTTAATGTAGAAAAGTAAGATGTTTAAACAATTTAAGAAATCTATATTAATTCATCTATATTAAGTTTTTAATCATTGATTTCACTGTTTGAAAAATGCACTCTTACACAACACATGTATTTGGATGAAATAAAAATTTCCACAAAAGTACTTAAAAAGTACTTAAACTCAGTTAACTCAGAGAAAATAGTAAATATTAAACATTTGAATTAATTTACATTAACTTAAATTATACCCAGAAAATGAGCTAACTTGAAAATATTGGGTTTTTATGGCAACAATACATTTTTGAGTTCGTTTGACTTTATCAACTCAAGTGATGCCAATTTTTTTGTAATATTTAAGTTATGTTAACTTAATTATTTCAATAAGAAACACTTAGGTTTTACAGTGTACCTTAGTAAAACTATATTTATTTACATGCACTTTATCACAGATCTATTGCAAATATTAAGAAATATCCAAGCAATCTCATACCAGGAAGAACAATTACAGCTCTAATAGTTTAGACTTACTTATATAATCTATATATACACTGATCAGTTATAATATTAACACCACCTCCTTGTTTCAACACTCACTGTCGATTTTATCAGCTTCACTTACCATATAGAAGCACTTTGTAGTTTACAATTACTGACTGTAGTCCATCTGTTTCTGTGCATGCTTTGTTAGCTCCTTTCATGCTGTTCTTCAATGGTCAGGACTCTCACAGGAACACCACAGAGCAGGTATTATTTGGGTGGTGGATCATTCTCAGCACTGCAGTGACACTGACATGGTGGTGGTGTGTTAGTGTGTGTTGTGCTGGTATGAGTGGATAAGACACAGCAATGCTGCTGGAGTTTTTAAACACCTTACTGTCACTGCTGGACTGAGAATCGTCCACCAACCAAAAATAATCAGCCAACACCGCCCTGTGGGCAGCATCCTGTGACCACTGGTGAAGGTCTAGAAGATGACCAACTCAAACAGCACCTCCTGATCCACCACCTAAATAATACCTGCTCGGTGGTGGTCATGTGGGGGTCCTGACCATTGAAGAACAGGGTGAAAGCAGGCTAAAAAAGGTATGTAAAGAAATAGATGGACTACAGTAAATAATTATAGAACTTCAAAGTACTTCTATATGGTAAGTGGAGCTGATAAAATGGACAGTGAGTGCAGAAACAAGAAGGTGATTTTAATGTTATGGCTAATCGGCTAACTAACTCCTCCTTATTGTTAAAGATGAAGAAGCATGGAGATACCTCTGTACATCCGTTATGCCACCAGTTATAGGATAAATGCAGTGTTAAGTGTGAACGCTGCATTTCTCTACAGTATTGTTGATTTATCTGATCTTCCAAGAATAGTTAGAGGCCCTGATGCATCACAATAAAAAAGACACAATTTCATACAACAATGGTCTGTTCATCCATCTGAAGTAACTGTTTTATTTCTTTAACGTTTAATAAACCGTTTTGTATTAAGTTACATAATATGTATTTAGTGAACACACCGTATATATTTTTGTTACCTTCAGGATGAGTCTGGATCGCTTCATCCTCCATCATTTTCCTCCGCTGCTGATTGGTGAAGCTGTTATAGAAATAATAAACTCCTGCAGTGACAGTAGCGGCTCCGGCCACGAACAGCAGGGGCGCAAGTTCACCTCCCTCAGTCCAGCGGAGAGATTCCACATAAACGCTTCATATTTAATATAATAAATATTGTTTTAAGAGAGAGAAAGAAAACACAGTGAACGCTGCGGGGGGTCTCAACACAACTGATCCTTCACCCCTCTTACTCCCCGCTTTATAGAACACCTTACTGTGATGTCACAAAGCTGCTGTTTAAATGTGAGCTCCTGAGTTTTAACTGTAATGCAGATCAGATGTTACTAACTTACCACTACTAGAGTTATCTGCTGACTTCACTCAACTTCTGCTGATAGGTTTGCTTTATTTGCATTGTTTTTTACCTTTTATATAATTACTACTACTACTACTATTATTATTATTATTATTAATATTGTTATAAATTATAATTCAAACTGTAGATTTCTTGCTCATGTACAGAAAGACGCAGTTCAGTTTGAGAAGCGCACAGCGTGAGAGCGAGTGAGTCTGCGCGTTCAAATGAATCAAATGAGTCGAATCCTTAATTCCTTAAAACGACAAGAATAGACTCAAAAGAGTCGATACACTAATTTGATTGTACTCAGCAATGAGCAGTTGGAAGCTGAGGGAGTCGATTCTTTTTGATGAAGTCAACATTTTATATGTTACACACAATACTTAAAAGAGTCGGATCACTATCGTTAGCTGTCCTTTAAAAACACAAAAACAAAAACAAACCATCTCATCTAACAAAATAGAATAAAATAATGTATAACAGTTTAATGATGCACCATACATACAGTGAAGCAAAAATAACATTCAAAGCTCAACAACATAAACATACATCAAATCACCCAAATATTATCTACATAACACATACAGCAAAAACATGTGAACGTGGAAGCATGTGTGTGTGTTGTGTATGTGTGTGTGTGTGTGTATGTGTGTGTGCATGCTTATGAATATTAATAGAATAGATACGTGTAGATACATGAAGTGATATAAACACACATATTAACTCCTCGGCAATAGAGAGATACAGATGTGCTAGTGGAGATTTATTACTGCTGAGCTGCTGTTCAACTCCAGTCCAGTTGGTGGCGCTGGTGCGTCTTAAGTTGTTCTACCATCCCCCATTAACCATCATAAGAAGAACAAGAAGCTGCTGTGTTTGTACTGTAGAGCCTCATCTGTAAGTAAAATATGTATTTAATTATAACTCTTATATTTCATTATAACTACATTCTAATTCATAATAAAACTACAGTTCATAATAAAACATCACTGTGAGGATTTGAGGAGCTTTAACTCCACTTTAATTTAAACACACAAACTATTAGCTGCCCCGCTAACTGCTAGCATCACACATGATTCAGTACTGATGAACCGATTCATTTGAACCGATTTACCAAAATGAATCGATTGATTGGAACCGAGTTTCTTTATGATTAAATCTCACATTTTTATATAAACACGTGATATTTTTAAACTTTGTTTATAGTTGAACTTTGTTTATACTGGAACTTTGTTTACAGCTGAACTTTGTTTACAGGTGGTCTGTAGACTTTTATAGTCACAGTCAGCTGAAAAGTGTAAGCGAGCGTCTTTAATTGTGTACTTAATTATCACTGCGCCATCTACACTAAATGTTTTACTGCGCGTCTAAACCATGTATTACGGTACCTGAAGCGTTGAAGAGGGTAAAACTGCTGTTTACAGTTTAATAAACATTATTTACCGTGTTCTGTTGCACAAAATCTACTCACTTCAAGAGGAGCATCGACTCTGTTATTAATGAAATACATTTCAGACATTTTTACTGGAGGAATTTGTTGTGATCGGATCTCAAACTCATGTAAAATGTCTATTCGGTTGTGTTAATACCACTTTTTGAAGAGCAATATAATAAGCAAAACAAATTGTTATCAGGTGCCACCACGACATCCATGAAGAACACTTACTCTAGTACTAATCTTGTGATTTTTAGATCATTTTACTGTAGGCATTCGAATAACTTTTTTGCTGCCTGGTGCCACAGTAGCTTCAGTTCATAACAATAACAGCCAGTTACAACAGTCTAAAGAATTTCCCTTAAATTATGATTACAGCACATCTATCTATTTGTCTGACTGTCTGTCTGTCTATCTATTAGGTCTTTAATAATGCAGTCAGCAGAAGAGGGAGAAGTCACCCCTGTAGATCTACAACATGAAGAATTCCAGAAGAAACTAATAAAAGAGGAGGAGGAGGAGGAGGATGATGATTTCTTCTGTAAGTAAATGTGGAGCATGATGCCACTTTTCCACCAGACAGTGTGGTACAGTACAGTGTGGTACAGTACAGTAAGGTACAGTACAGTGAGGTACAGTACAGTATGGTACAGTACAGTGTGGTACAGTACAGTATGGTACAGTACAGTGAGGTACAGTATGGTACAGTACAGTATGGTACAGTACAGTGAGGTACAGTACAGTGTAGTACAGTATGGTACAGTACAGTATGGTACAGTACAGTGTGGTACAGTACAGTATGCTACAGTACAGTGAGGTACAGTACAGTATGGTACAGTACAGTGTGGTACAGTACAGTGTGGTACAGTATGGTACAGTACAGTGTGGTACAGTATGGTACAGTACAGTGTGGTACAGTACAGTATGGTACAGTACAGTATGCTACAGTACAGTGAGGTACAGTACAGTATGGTACAGTACAGTGTGGTACAGTACAGTATGGTACAGTACAGTATGGTACAGTATGGTACAGTACAGTGTGGTACAGTACAGTATGGTACAGTACAGTGTGGTACAGTACAGTATGCTACAGTACAGTGAGGTACAGTACAGTATGGTACAGTACAGTAAGGTACAGTACAGTATGGTACAGTACAGTAAGGTACAGTACAGTGTGGTACAGTACAGTATGCTACAGTACAGTGAGGTACAGTACAGTATGGTACAGTACAGTGTGGTACAGTACAGTATGGTACAGTACAGTATGGTACAGTATGGTACAGTACAGTGTGGTACAGTACAGTATGGTACAGTACAGTGTGGTACAGTACAGTATGCTACAGTACAGTGAGGTACAGTACAGTATGGTACAGTACAGTAAGGTACAGTACAGTATGGTACAGTACAGTGTGGTACAGTACAGTGTGGTACAGTACAGTGTGGTACAGTATGGTACAGTACAGTGTGGTACAGTACAGTATGGTACGGTACAGTGAGGTACAGTACAGTGCGGTACAGTATGGTACGGTACAGTGAGGTACAGTACAGTATGGTACGGTACAGTGAGGTACAGTACAGTGTGGTACAGTATGGTACGGTACAGTGAGGTACAGTACAGTGTGGTACAGTGAGGTACAGTACAGTGAGGTACAGTACAGTGAGGTACAGTACAGTATGGTACAGTACAGTATGGTTCAGTACAGTATGGTACAGTACAGTGAGGTACAGTACAGTGTGGTACAGTACAGTGTGGTACAGTACAGTGAGGTACAGTACAGTGTGGTACAGTACAGTGAGGTACAGTACAGTATGGTACAGTACAGTATGGTACAGTACAGTGTGGTACAGAACAGTATGGTACAGTACAGTATGGTACAGTAGTGTAGTACAGTACAGTGTGGTACAGTACAGTATGGTACAGTACAGTATGGTACAGTACAGTGTAGTACAGTACAGTATGGTACAGAACAGTGTGGTACAGTACAGTGTGGTACAGTACAGTGTGGTACAGTACAGTATGGTACAGTACAGTATGGTACAGTACAGTGTAGTACAGTACAGTATGGTACAGAACAGTGTGGTACAGTACAGTGTGGTACAGTACAGTTAATATTGGAGTCACTAATCAGTAATAAGAGAAAGTGGATAGTGGGATTAGAACCTGTACTGTACTGTACTGTCCTGTGCTGATACACTCCAGTCTGGATTTGAGTTTTAATCTAACTAGAATTTATTTGTGATTGTAAAATCAAACCCACAACCTTCAGTTTCCTCCAGTTGTTGAGTTTCTTCTTCTCATATTGATGAATTTCAGGTGAAGTCACTTTAATCCCTCCAGAACTTGTTGCTTCTGTGGAACTGCTCTTCTCAGAGGACCAACAGTGTGGAGGTTTCCAGATGAAGCCTGTGAAGAAGGAAGAACCTGAAGATACAGATGAACTCAGTAAGATATTTTTATATAACGTTTTTATTAAATCATTTCTCCTAATTTGGTCGTGTCTGAATTACTTGTAATATTTGTGTATTTTAGTGCATAAGTGAGCAGGTGAGTGAAATGAGGAGACAGAAGTAAAGAATATTAAACAGATCATGCTGACTGTACAGTATGTAGACTAGTACAAGGTGTCCGCGGATCCTTAAAAAGTCTTAAATTCGTTTATCTTAAAAAAAAGGCCTTAATTTGTCTTAAAAAGTCTTAAATTCATCCGCCACTGGTCTTAAAAATGCCACAGAATGTAAATATAATTTTGGTTTTTATTTTCGCGGATTGTATCTCGTAATAGGCTCTATGCACGCAAGCTCTGTGACGCGTTTCCGTTTAGCGTTAGTCGGGCAGTCTAGCTTCCGGTTTGTTATAAACACCGGCAAATTTCTAATCACAACGTGTCGTATAGCGGCGAATATACGAGTTTGAGTTCTAAAATTAGTAAGAAGGTTTTGTGTTTTCAAAAACAAGATCGGGGTGGATCGGTACATTCTCAGGGTTCATGTTGAACGCTGCATCCGACGGGTTAAAAAGAATAAGTTGTTTGACACAGTGATCGCTATCAGAGCATAAATCAGCTGTTTACTGTATCGTGAGGTTGGACCACTTGTCAAGGGATGGAGCTAAACATTCGTTTTTGACTGTAATTTTTTAAAGAACGTGCACATTTAAATATTGTAAATATATATATTATAGTTTATACTCTGTTTTTAAACAAAAGCATAAAAAGCCAACAAAAGCCTCTTCATTATGTAAACATACCTTTTATATCTACACTTTATATTTAGATTATTTTATCAGTTCTACAATTACAGACTGTAGTTCATTTGTTTCTTTCTATACTGTGTTAGCCTCCTTTCTGTTCTTGATGACCAGGACCACCACAGAGCAGGTATTATTTAGGTGGTGGATGATTCTCAGCACTGCAGTGACAATGACATGCTGGTGGTGTGTTAGTGTGTGTTGTGCTGGTATGAGTGGATCAGACACAGCAGTGCTGCTGGAGTTTTTAAACACCGTGTCCACTCACTGTCCACTCTATTAAACACTCCTACCTTGTTGGTCCACCTTGTAGGCATAAAGTCAGAGACGATCACTCATCTATTGCTGCTGTTTCAATTGGTCATCTTCTAGACCTTCATCAGTGGTCACAGGACGCTGCCCATGAGGCGCTGTTGGCTGGATGTTATTGGTTGGTGGACGATTCTCAGTCCAGCAGTGACAGTGAGGTGTTTAAAAACTGCAGCAGCGCTGCTGTGTCTGATCCACTCATACCACAACACACACTAACACACCAGCACCATGTCCGTGTCACTGCAGTGCTGAGAATCATCCACCACCTAAATAATACCTGCTCTGTGGGGGTCCTGGGAGAGTCATTGAAGAACAGCATGAAAAGGGGCTAACAAAGCATGTAGAGAAACAGATGGACTACAGTCAGTAATTGTAGAACTACAAAGTGCTTCTATATTGAGTGTGTAAAACAGTTTTTGCTGTTTCTTACGTTTTGTGAATCTGGCAGTTGTTTAACATTCATTTCACAATGAATAGACCACTTGAATGGCGTTAAAAAGACTTGAAATAAAATCTTTTTACATTTAACTTCAAATGGACGTTTTTTTTTTCTCTTTTGTAACATGATACAAGGTTTTGAACTGAACAGCATATATATTTGATACCCCATTGCTGCCAGCTTGACACTGATAAATTCTGTAATGACTAATTCTTGATAACCTGCTGTAATAAACATAAGAATAAAAAAATCAAAGTTCCTCCTCGCATTTACAACAAATATGTTTTTGGAGAAAGACATGTTAATACTGTAACATCAAATTAATCAATTGACAGGAAATTTATTATGGTCTGACATATAACATTTGATAATGAATAAAAGATAACTCATTCATATATTGGTGAACAAAACTTTTTACACTTAATCAAAAGATTGAGGGTAAATTGCTAATATATCCAGTCAGATATGTTTAGTTTGTTTTATGTTGTATTAGGATTTTAACATCATGTTTTACACTTTGGTTACATTCATGACAGAAATGGTAGTTACTCATTACACAAAATTCATCAGTTCAAGTTTTAATATCAAACAATTTTGTATCTCCAATTCACCTCACTTGCACGTCTATGGACTGTGGGAGGAAACAGGAGCTGCCGGAGGAAACCCACGCAGATACAGGGAGAACATGCAAACCTCACACAGAAAGAACCCGGACCACTCCACCTGGGAATTGAACACACAAAGATATATATATTTATTGTTGTTTGAACATCATTAATACATGGGATTTGACACTATCTTAAAGCTTGCCTAACCTGGCACTGTGCAAGCAGAATATGCATAAAAATGAAATTGTAATGGTATGCTTCAAAGCTAACTAAAACATGAATCTTAATACTGGTCTGTCAAGCTAGATGTAGTGTTTGTCTAGTCTAGCAAAACAACCACTAACCAGTTTACAACTACCCTACTTGCATGGTTCTAAGGAAATGTTTGCTAACGTACTTACCTTCATATTTGTCAATGTCGCTGGAGTTGTACATTTAAAATCCTTTTTCCCGCTTGTTAGAAGAAGCAGTACAAACCATGCGTCGGTCGGTCTAAATCGTTCACTGTCAGACGAGGTTAATCTTGAAGACAACAAGTGTAAAAGAGAGCCATGCCTAACGTTATCTGCTTGTTGACGACCGGCAAATGAATACCGGAAGTTGATCTGCCAGTATACGAGAACCCGGAAGACAGTCGTGCATAGAGCCTATTTCCAGATGTCGTATGCAAATTGTTTAACTGTTTAAACGGCGGACTGAACTAAGCGGAACCAACGGCAGTCTTGATAGTTCCGGGGGTCGCTAATTTGAGGTAACCTTACGCTCATTACTTGCTAAACGCCACTGCTGGCATGGAGAAGTGTAAATTTAATAACAGTGTTCGTACGGGTGCTTGAAATCATTAAAAGAGCTCGTTCGCGACCGACAGCTAGTGTGTGAGTGCGATCTGCCGGTCTGTTTTCATGTGTGACCCGTCCGAAGAGACAGTGGGTAGTGATGGTTCATTCGTGAACGATTCGATTCCATTGAACGGCTCTTTAAAATGAACGAAAGGAACCGAGTCGCGTCTCTGGGAGCCGTTAGGTGTATTTTTTATTTTTGCGCAGTTCTTATCGACTGTAATCTACCCATTCTGCTTCACATCAGTGGAGGGAATTAATCAGTAATAATGAGAGTCATAATAAAGAGCGAGCGACACGCACGCACACGCACACACACACACACACACACACACACACACACACACACACAGAGCCGTAACGGAGCTACAGCTAGAACATGCAGAAAATAAGCAATGCTCTTAGTATAATGACATAATTAAGAAATAAACTTGTTTAATTATGCTAACATGTAACAGGACAGATTATTCCCGAGCTGAGAAATTGAGTGAAGTCAGAGAACGTGTTTTTTTGAATGCAAACTTGCCCTAAATGCTGCAATTTAATTATTTTTGTGTTTCTAATTGGGTTTTTTTAAGCTTTAAATGTAAGCCCAGTTTGGCTACAAGTTATACAGCAGAGCATTTGAGACTTTTATGCAGTCGCCTCAGTGACCCTGCTCTGTAACTTTACGTGGTCTACCACTTCGGGGCCCGAGTTGCTGTCGTTTCCAATCCCACTTTGTTATACCACTGATAGTCGACTGTGGAATATTTAGTAGTGAGGAAATTTCACGACTGGACTTGTTGCACAGGTGGCATCACCGTACCACGCTGGAATTCACTGAGCTCCTGAGAGCGACCCGTTCTTTCAATAATGTGTGTAGAAGCAGTCTGCATGCCAAGGTGTTTGGTTTTATACACCTGTTGTCATGGAAGTGATTGGAACACCTGAATTCAATGATTTGGATGGGGGAGTGAATACTTTTGGCAATATAGTGTATGTATTTGAAAAATTATAGTGTACGTATTTGAGAAAATTAAGACCCCGTCTTCAGTGTACAGACGGTTCTGGTATGTACAAAATATAAGTATAAATGGTTTTGGTTTATACAAAACTGTTCATTTAAGTTTAAATCATTAAATGTTGGTTAAACAGAAAATACAGCACTCGCATGCTTACAATAAAGTCTGTAAACATAATGTTGATGTGTGCTTTTTGCTGCTTTGTTACTGCAACAGTGGTCTTAATTTTTGTCTCAGAGTGGTATTTAAAAGTCTTAAAAAGTCTTAAATTTAATTTTCCAATACCTGCAGATACCCTGTAGTATATAATTACAGAGTAATGTCAGGTGAATACAAGTGGCTGAATGATTGGGTAATGAATGAGAAGAAATAAAGTCGAGTATATAAGCTGATATATTCAATATATACATGATTGTTTGTGCTGTGGGGGAGGGGTGTAGCTTCTGATGAAACTTTGGAAGTCCAGATCTTAAACTGCAGTGATTAAAGTCCCCAGAAACAATAAAGACTCCATCTGGGTTCACAAAGGTCTTTTATAGCTGCGTTAGCATTAGCATCTGGAGGGATATAAACTGCAGCAGTAACAATGCAGGAAGCCTCTGGTGGTTATAATACCTGGTTATAAAGGGTCTACATGTTATAACCAGGTATTCCAGGTCAGCAGAGCAGTAGGTATTAACTATGACAGAGTCCATGCACCAGGTTTTGTTTACATAAAGGCAAACATCACCACAAAAGCTCTTCATCAGTTCCACCACGCTGTGGTTTAGCTGCAGTACATGATCCTCTTCTGTGTCAGGGTCCAGATTTTTATTTTCTCATGGCATATTGGCAAGGAAGATACAAGGTAGTTTTAGCTTAGCGCGCTATCCTCCACATTTACCCTGTTTTGGCTCTTCCTGTTGGGATGAACAGCTCGCTTGGGCGCGGTGTTCTGCTCACCTCTGGAAGTAGCTGGTTGAATTTGAATGGACGGTCCAAAACAACACTTAAAGCGGTATAAATGAATGTCCATCAGCGTCTGTGTGTCGTATGTGTAGTTCACACGAGTGATTCAAGTGAAAACGCAGTAAATTGGCAAATAAATAAACACTAGATCACTAAGCCTGGTGAGATGCTCGGGTGCATGCGGCGCCATCTTGCCCAAAGGTGAAAACATCTATTGTGGTCAGATGAATCAGCAAATCAGGTCTTTTTATGGAAAAATGGACAGCGTGTGATCCGGACCAAAGACGAAAAGGATCCAGACTGTTATCAGCAACATGTGCTGCCTTCAAGACGTCGTCTTTTCCAGGGATGTCCAGCATTTTTTTAACAAGACGATGCAAAACCACCTGCTGCACACATTACAAAGGTGTGGCTGTGGAATAAGAGGGTACGGGTACTGGACTGGCCTGTCTGCAGTCCTGACCTGTCCCCAATAAAGAACAGTCCCAACTTTTTTTGGAATGTGTTGCAGACCTGAAATGCAGGAATGGATGTTTATGAATAAATGAAATGAAGTTGAGCAGATAAAAGATGAAATATCTCAGCTTCATCCTGTCTGACATCAAATAAAAGTCAAAATCAGTGTAAGAAACTGTTTTATTATTTTCCATACTGTCCCAAGTATTTTTTTATTTGGGTTTGTATTGTTATTATTATTGTTAAATCTGCTGAAACCCTGTTTGAACAAAGGTTTATAGGTCGTCTTTTTTGACAGATAGTGTAGAAGTACGTGTCTGTTAGTTCTAACTTAAGCGCTTAATAAAGAAGTTGGTCGTTACTACCAACAATAACAAACTTATTATTTTTTTCTTCACAAAACAAATAAATTTCAGGTGAAGGAACCTCGATCCCTGAGGAACTCCTCACCCCAGTGGACCAACAGTGTGGAGGTTTCCAGATGAAGCCTGTGAAGAAGGAAGAACCTGAAGATAAAGATGAACTCAGTAAGATAGTTTTTATCTTGAGTAAAATAAGATTTGGATTGAATAGAATCAGAGGCAGCTGGGATGAAGCATCATACAGTGAAAGCTTGTATTGTGCTCATGCAGATCAGTGTGAGCAGGAAATGATGAATGCAGGATGAATCACGTTACAGGACTTTAGCATCAGATCTCAGTTTAACATTTACTAACAATCTTTATTATTTATAATGTTATAAATGTATTTGATGATTTATAATGTTATAAATGTATTTGATTATTTATAATGTTATAAATGTATTTGATGATTTATAATGTTATAAATGTATTTGATTATTTATAATGTTATAAATGTATTTGATGATTTATAATGTTATAAATGTATTTGATTATTTATAATGTTATAAATGTATTTGATGATTTATAATGTTATAAATGTATTTGATAATTTATAATGTTATAAATGTATTTGATGATTTATAATGTTATAAATGTATTTGATTATTTATAATGTTATAAATGTATTTGATGATTTATAATGTTATAAATGTATTTGATGATTTATAATGTTATAAATGTATTTGATGATTTATAATGTTATAAATGTATTTGATTATTTATAATGTTATAAATGTATTTGATGATTTATAATGTTATAAATGTATTAGATTATTTATAACGTTATAAATGTATTTGATGATTTATAATGTTATAAATGTATTTATTATTTATAATGTTATAAATATATTTGATGATTTATAATGTTATAAATGTATTTGATTATTTATAATGTTATAAATGTATTTGATGATTTATAATGTTATAAATTATTTGATTATTTATAATGTTATAAATGTATTTGATGATTTATAATGTTATAAATGTATTTGATGATTTATAATGTTATAAATGTATTTGATTATTTATAATGTTATAAATGTATTTGATGATTTATAATGTTATAAATGTATTTATTATTTATAATGTTATGAATGTATTTGATGATTTATAATGTTATAAATGTATTTGATGATTTATGTTATAAATGTATTTGATGATTTATAATGTTATAAATGTATTTGATTATTTATAATGTTATAAATGTATTTGATTATTTATAATGTTATAAATGTATTTGATGATTTATAATGTTATAAATGTATTTATTATTTATAATGTTATAAATGTATTTGATGATTTATAATGTTATAAATGTATTTGATGATTTATGTTATAAATGTATTTGATGATTTATAATGTTATAAATGTATTTGATTATTTATAATGTTATAAATGTATTTGATTATTTATATTGTTATAAATGTATTTGATTATTTATGTTATAAATGTATTTGATTATTTATAATGTTATAAATGTATTTGATTATTTATAATGTTATAAATGTATTTGATTATTTATAATGTTATAAATGTATTTGATTATTTATAATGTTATAAATGTATTTGATTATTTATAATGTTATAAGTATATTTGATGATTTATAATGTTATAAATGTATTTGATGATTTATAATGTTGTAAATGTATTTGATTATTTATAATGTTATAAATGTATTTGATTATTTATAATGATATAAATGTATTTGATTATTTATAATTTTATAAATGTATTTGATTATTTATAATGTTATAAATGTATTTGATTATTTATAATGTTATAAATGTATTTGATTATTTATAATGTTATAAATATATTTGATGATTTATAATGTTATAAATATATTTGATTATTTATAATGTTATAAATATATTTGATGATTTATAATGTTATAAATGTATTTGATGATTTATAATGTTATAAATGTATTGATGATTTATAATGTTATAAATGTATTTGATTATTTATAATGTTATAAATGTATTTGATTATTTATAATGTTATAAATGTATTTGATGATTTATAATGTTATAAATGTATTTATTATTTATAATGTTATAAATGTATTTGATGATTTATAATGTTATAAATGTATTTGATTATTTATAATGTTATAAATGTATTTGATGATTTATAATGTTATAAATGTATTAGATTATTTATAACGTTATAAATGTATTTGATGATTTATAATGTTATAAATGTATTTATTATTTATAATGTTATAAATGTATTTGATGATTTATAATGTTATAAATGTATTTGATTATTTATAATGATATAAATGTATTTGATTATTTATAATTTTATAAATGTATTTGATTATAATGTTATAAATGTATTTGATTATTTATAATGTTATAAATATATTTGATGATTTATAATGTTATAAATATATTTGATGATTTATAATGTTATAAATGTATTTGATTATTTATAATGTTATAAATGTATTTGATTATTTATAATGTTATAAATATATTTGATGATTTATAATGTTATAAATGTATTTGATGATTTATAATGTTATAAATGTATTGATGATTTATAATGTTATAAATGTATTTGATTATTTATAATGTTATAAATGTATTTGATTATTTATAATGTTATAAATGTATTTGATGATTTATAATGTTATAAATGTATTTGATGATTTATAATGTTATAAATGTATTTGATGATTTATAATGTTATAAATGTATTAGATTATTTATAATGTTATAAATATATTAGATTATTTATAATGTTATAAATGTATTTGATTATTTATAATGTTATAAATGTATTTATTATTTATAATGTTATAAATGTATTTGATGATTTATAATGTTATAAATGTATTTATTATTTATAATGTTATAAATGTATTTGATGATTTATAATGTTATAAATGTATTTGATTATTTATAATGTTATAAATGTATTTGATGATTTATAATGTTATAAATGTATTAGATTATTTATAACGTTATAAATGTATTTGATGATTTATAATGTTATAAATGTATTTATTATTTATAATGTTATAAATGTATTTGATGATTTATAATGTTATAAATGTATTTGATTATTTATAATGATATAAATGTATTTGATTATTTATAATTTTATAAATGTATTTGATTATAATGTTATAAATGTATTTGATTATTTATAATGTTATAAATATATTTGATGATTTATAATGTTATAAATATATTTGATGATTTATAATGTTATAAATGTATTTGATTATTTATAATGTTATAAATGTATTTGATTATTTATAATGTTATAAATATATTTGATGATTTATAATGTTATAAATGTATTTGATGATTTATAATGTTATAAATGTATTGATGATTTATAATGTTATAAATGTATTTGATTATTTATAATGTTATAAATGTATTTGATTATTTATAATGTTATAAATGTATTTGATGATTTATAATGTTATAAATGTATTTGATGATTTATAATGTTATAAATGTATTTGATGATTTATAATGTTATAAATGTATTAGATTATTTATAATGTTATAAATGTATTTGATTATTTATAATGTTATAAATGTATTTATTATTTATAATGTTATAAATGTATTTGATGATTTATAATGTTATAAATGTATTTGATGATTTATAATGTTATAAATGTATTAGATGATTTATAATGTTATAAATGTATTTGATGATTTATAATGTTATAAATGTATTTATTATTTATAATGTTATAAATGTATTTGATGATTTATAATGTTATAAATGTATTTGATGATTTATAATGTTATAAATGTATTAGATGATTTATAATGTTATAAATGTATTTGATTATTTATAATGTTATAAATGTATTTATTATTTATAATGTTATAAATGTATTTGATTATTTATAATGTTATAAATGTATTTATTATTTATAATGTTATAAATGTATTTGATGATTTATAATGTTATAAATGTATTAGATGATTTATAATGTTATAAATGTATTTGATTATTTATAATGTTATAAATGTATTTATTATTTATAATGTTATAAATGTATTTGATGATTTATAATGTTATAAATGTATTTGATGATTTATAATGTTATAAATGTATTAGATGATTTATAATGTTATAAATGTATTTGATGATTTATAATGTTATAAATGTATTTGATGATTTATAATGTTATAAATGTATTAGATTATTTATAATGTTATAAATTTATTTTATTATTTATAATGTTATAAATGTATTTGATGATTTATAATGTTATAAATGTATTTGATGATTAATAATGTTATAAATGTATTAGATGATTTATATTGTTATAAATGTATTTGATGATTTATAATGTTATAAATGTATTTGGTTATTTATAATGTTATAAATGTATTAGATTATTTATAATGTTATAAATGTATTAGATTATTTATAATGTTATAAATGTATTAGATTATTTATAATGTTATAAATGTATTTATTATTTTTAATGTTATAAATGTATTTGATGATTTATAATGTTATAAATGTATTTGATGATTTATAATGTTATAAATGTATTTGATGATTTATAATGTTATAAATGTATCTGATTATTTATAATGTTATAAATGTATTTGATTATTTATAATGTTATAAATGTATCTGGTTATTTATAATGTTATAAATGTATTTGATTATTTATAATGTTATAAATGTATTTGATGATTTGTAATGTTATAAATGTATTTGATGATTTGTAATGTTATAAATGTATTTGATTATTTATAATGTTATAACTGTATTTTATTATTTATAATGTTATAAATGTATTGGATTATTTATAATGTTATAAATGTATTTTATTATTTATAATGTTATAAATGTATTTGATTATTTATAATGTTATAAATGTATTTGATTATTTTCTGCTTCAGAACTGAACAAGGATTTCTCCTGCTCCTCGTGTCCACGTTCCTCTACAACCCAAAGTCAGCTCCACAATCACATCAAGAGCTGCAACCATGTTAAATATGAGACTCTGGTGAAGATTAAGACTGAACATGAGGATCTGACGCCCACCAGAAGCTCCAGTAATCAGCAAACGTCCTCTGGTACTGTCAGCATTAACACATCTCTCAGTCCCACACAGGAAGAAGAAAACGTCTGCTCACAGTGTGGGAAGAACTTTAGTACCCAGGGTACTCTCAAAATACACCAGCGCATTCACACTGGAGAGAAACCGTATCAGTGCTCACAGTGTGGGAAGAGCTTCAGTACCCGGGGTGCTCTCAAAAAACACCAGCGCATTCACACTGGAGAGAAACCATATCAGTGCTCACAGTGTGGAAAGAGCTTCAGGTACCAGAGTAATCTCAAAATACACCAGCGCATTCACACTGGAGAGAAACCGTATCAGTGCTCACGGTGTGGGAAGAGTTTTAATCAACAGAGTAATCTCAAAATACACCAGCGCATTCACACTGGAGGGAGACTGTATCAGTGCTCACAGTGTGAGAAGAGTTTTAATCATCAGAGTGATCTCAAAATACACCAGCGCATTCACACTGAAGAGAAACCGTATCAGTGCTCACAGTGTGGGAAGAGTTTTAATCAACAGAGTCATTTTAAAATACACCAGCGCATTCACACTGGAGAAAAACCGTATCAGTGCTCACAGTGTGGAAAGAGTTTTATTACACAAAGTAATCTTAAAATACATCAGCGCATTCACACTGGAGAGAAACCGTATCAGTGCTCTCAGTGTGAAAAGTGTTTCAATGGACAGAGTGATCTGAAAAGACACCAGCGCATTCACACTGGAGAGAAACCGTATCAGTGCTTACAGTGTGGGAAGAGTTTTAATCAACAGAGTCATTTTAAAATACACCAGCGCATTCACACTGGAGAGAAACCGTATCAGTGCTCACAGTGTGGGAAGAGTTTTAATACACAGAGTGATCTCAAAATACACCAGCGCATTCACACTGGAGAGAAACCGTATCAGTGCTCACAGTGTGGGAAGAGTTTTAATCAACAGAGTCATTTTAAAATACACCAGCGCATTCACACTGGAGAGAAACCATATCAGTGCTCACAGTGTGGGAAGAGTTTTAATGAACAGGGTAGTCTCAAAATACACCAGCGCATTCACACTGGAGAGAAACCGTATCAGTGCTTACAGTGTGGGAAGAGTTTTAATCAACAGAGTCATTTTAAAATACACCAGCGCATTCACACTGGAGAGAAACGATATCAGTGCTCACAGTGTGGGAAGAGTTTTAATGAACAGGGTAGTCTCAAAATACACCAGCGCATTCACACTGGAGAGAAACCGTATCAGTGCTTACAGTGTGGGAAGAGTTTTAATCAACAGAGTCATTTTAAAATACACCAGTGCATTCACACTGGAGAGAAACCGTATCAGTGCTCACAGTGTGGGAAGAGTTTTAATCAACAGAGTCATTTTAAAATACACCAGCGCATTCACACTGGAGAAAAACCGTATCAGTGCTCATAGTGTGGAAAGAGTTTTATTACACAAAGTAATCTTAAAATACATCAGCGCATTCACACTGGAGAGAAACCGTATCAGTGCTCTCAGTGTGAAAAGTGTTTCAATGGACAGAGTGATCTGAAAAGACACCAGCGCATTCACACTGGAGAGAAACCGTATCAGTGCTTACAGTGTGGGAAGAGTTTTAATCAACAGAGTCATTTTAAAATACACCAGCGCATTCACACTGGAGAGAAACCGTATTAGTGCTCACAGTGTGGGAAGAGTTTTAATACACAGAGTGATCTCAAAATACACCGGCGCATTCACACTGAAGAGAAACCGTATCAGTGCTCACAGTGTGGGAAGAGTTTTAATCAACAGAGTCATTTTAAAATACACCAGCGCATTCACACTGGAGAGAAACCATATCAGTGCTCACAGTGTGGGAAGAGTTTTAATGAACAGGGTAGTCTCAAAATACACCAGCGCATTCACACTGGAGAGAAACCGTATCAGTGCTCACAGTGTGGGAAGAGTTTTAATCAACAGAGTCATTTTAAAATACACCAGCGCATTCACACTGGAGAAAAACCGTATCAGTGCTCATAGTGTGGAAAGAGTTTTATTACACAAAGTAATCTTAAAATACATCAGCGCATTCACACTGGAGAGAAACCGTATCAGTGCTCTCAGTGTGAAAAGAGTTTCAATGGACAGAGTGATCTGAAAAGACACCAGCGCATTCACACTGTGCAATAACTTCATGGGCCTCCCAGTCTAGAGGTGGCAGGATGATGAAGAGCTGATCTGTGAAGTTCTTGTTTTTGTTTTTTTTGCTCTGTGTTGCACGGATTAGTTTTGTTATGGTAATTTATGTGTCATTTATGAATTTGCTTGTTTTTAGTTGTTTGTTAATAAAATATCTACATATTAATCCTTATTCCTCTGTCTCATTATTGATTCTTGAAAGCTTCTGTCTTGTTTTCAGATAAATAAAAACGTGTTTAGCAATGATCACTAACTGGAATTCTGTGTTCAGTTGTATTGGGAATGTCAACATTTACCTCAGTTTTGTTGGAACATTGGTAAAAAAAATTTTGCTAATATAATGACAATTACTATTAGCAGTAATCGCTAAATGAAATTTTGTATAGAGCTACACCGAGAATATCAACTTTTACCTCAGTTCTGTTGGTACATTGTTAAAAAATTACTCCATATTGCTAATATAAAAATAATATTAGCATTAATTGCTAACTGAAATTCTGTGCTCAGCTATATTGAGAATATCAACATTTACCTCAATTCTGTTGGTCCATTGTTAAAAAGAGGTGTCCATGGAGATACAGTCATTTGTGTACAGTGAGAAGAGCAATTATTAATTATTATTTTTGTAAAAAAAAACACCACACATGATGTTGGTAAATCATTTAGCTTGTGCTTTTTGAGCTAATAAACTTATTTTGCATTTGCTTGATGTTTTAATGTATTAAATTGCACATTTTTATATAAACGTCATATTTTTAAACTTTGTTTATAGTGGAACTTTGTTTACAGGTGGTTTGTAGAGTTTTATATTCACATTCAGGTGAAAAGTGTAAGCGAGCGTTTTTAATTGTGTACTAGCTTGATAAAGCTTAATGAGGATAAAGCTTGATGAGGAATAAATAGTGTTCATGCACAAATGATCGGAAGCTTCATACTTTAATAACTTATTCTAAAAAGATAGTTAACGTGTGAGGAGTTTTACTCTCGCATTCATCATGGAATCCCCAAAAAAGACAAAACACAATCAACATGGAATTATCACTGCGCCATCTACACTAAACGTTTTACTGCACGTTTAAACCATGTATTACTGTAAAAGTGTTGAAGAGGGTAAAACTGCTGTTTACACTGCCGATTTTCCCGCCTACAAAGAATGAAGAGGCCTGTAATTTTTATCGTAGGGACACTTCAACTGTGAGAGACATAATCTAAAAAAAATAAAATAAAATACAGAAATTGAATAATTAATTTGCATTTTATTGCAAGAATAAGTATTTGGTACAATGGAAAAACAGAACTTAATATTTGGTACAGAAATATGGAAGTAAATTTGTCTCATCAGATTTTGAAATTTAAAAGCCTTAGAATTTTGATTACTGAACTTTAAGCCTTTGAATTTTGATTACTGAACTTTTTTGCCTCAGAATTCAACCCACACATTTTACAACCCAGCTAACACAGAACGTTCCCGTAACGTTAGATTTTGGTTCCCCTATGGTTATTTTTAGGGAACCATCCCATAACGTTATGGGAACGTTCTATTTTCGTAAAAAAATCAGCGCTGTTCCCGGAACGTTCCGGGAACTATGAAACCTAACGTTCTCTCATGGTTTTATGAAAACTAACAGAGAACGTTATCTAAAAGTTGCCTTAAGGTTTTATTTCTTATGTGTATAAAGTAACATTCCAGTAACGTTCCCGGAAAGTTTTCTCATGATCCAGTGAGAGAAATTAACTCTCTCTATATATAGCAAGCAGAACTCTCCATTCCCAGCTAGCACAACCATCTGGCCCAGTTCCCACTTTTCTATCGGCACAGTCGACCGAGTGTCAGAATCGGCCAGAATCAATGTAGCCAGATCCGGCCCAGTTGTTACAACAGCTGGGTTTGGCTGGTGCTCGTAGAAACGCGTGCGCGCCGACGCTGGTTGTCCGGCTGTGGCCCAGCGACCAGTCTCTGATTCAGCGCCGACTGAACAGCGTCACCATAGCAACAGTGCGACGCGAGCCGTTGAAGAAGAGGACTCGTTCGTTCGTGTGAGGTAAATAAACATTTAATCTTAACAACTTTTTACTTATCAAAAAGTAAGCAGAAAGTCTATTAATGAGTTTTGGATTAAGATAGAGAGTAATTTGGAAATGGAAACTGTTAGGTAATGTTATCTAGTGAGTTTCAGGTTAACTGGTAGTCTGAACTGAAACACTTCAGGTAACGTTAGCTAAAAGGCTAACAGTTTCTAGCATTAGACAACAGCTGCTAAATAATTGAAGCTCATTGAATACTGTGGATAACGTTAACTTAAAAGCTACAATAAGCAACAAGAACAACAACAATAATAGTAATACAATAATACGCAACAGACGAACTACCATCTCTGACTACATCCACAAGGTGGACCAACAAAGCAGGTGTGTATAATTTAAGAGTGGACAGTAAGTGGACATGGTATTTGAAAACTCCAGCAGCGCTGCTGAGTCTGATCCACTCATACCAGCACAACACACACTAACACACCACCACCACGTCAGTGCCACTGCAGTGCTGAGAATGATCCACCACCTAAATAATACCTGCTCTGAGGTGGTCCTGGGAGTCCTGACCATTGAAGAATAAGGTAAAAGGGGGCTAACAAAGTATGCAGAGTAACTGATGGACGACAGTGGAACCGTAGAGCTACAAAGTGCTTCTATAGATAGATAACTTTATTAATCCCATAGGGAAAGTCAGTAAATGGTTAGTAAACTATATGGTTAGTGGAGCTGATAGAAAAAGAGTATACATACAATCAGAATCAGAATACTTTATTGATCCCAGAGGAAAATTGCAGAAGGAGGTGGTTTTAATGTTATGGCTGATCGTATATAATTTTATAACCCAAATGTTGTCCCTTGTATTTTTTGTAGATATTCAAGTGTCCACTACCATCACTGAGCCACATTTGCTTATTCACCTCTCATACATGAGTGAAAACTATGAACACTACTCAAGGTCAAGGTCACAAAATCCAGCAAGAAGGTCCAGGGTTCGATCCCCAGGTGGGGTGGTCTGGGTCATTTCTGTGTTGTTTGCATGTTCTCCCAATGTCTGCGTAGGTTTCATCCGGGTGCTCCGGTTTCCTCCCACAGTCCAAAGACATGCAAGTGAGGTGAATTGGAGACACTAAATTGTTCATGACTGTGTTTGATATAACCTTGAGAACTGATGAATCTTGTGTTATGAGTAACTACCGTCCCCGTCATGAATGTAACCAAAGTGTAAAACATGATGTTAAAATCCTAATAAACAAACTGTAATTTATATTGTATGTATGTATGTATGTATATATATATAGTTTACTTTTATAATTATTATTTTTATATGCAATTATGTTATTTTCTATGTATAGTATTCATATAGCTGTCATTTTGGTTCACTTTTGTAATTGGTCTTATTTATAATATTCTGATTATTATTATTATACTACTCACTGCAATTATCTTAATAAAATACTTTCTACTGCACAATCTGTAGTTAATCTGTAGCATCTGTAGTTAATCTGTAGAATAAATGTATTATTTTATCTATGCGGATGTGAAAGGAGAAGAAAACGGGAAATAAATAGTATCGTAGTGTTTCTGGGGCTATTCCGGCCCAGTTATGGGAGAGTCGGCGGAGATCTGGCATCCGGATTTGGGCCAGTCAAAAAGAGTCAGAGCCGACACGGGCTGCTGGTGTTACCGGAGTGTTATTGCAAGGTTGTCTAAAGTTTTCAATAATTTAAAGGTTAGTACAAGGTTCCCTTAAGGTTTCAATAATTTTAAGGTTACGGGAACGTTAGGGGAACGTTCCCACAACTATAATGCACAACCAAACGGGAACGTTCTATTTCCGTAAAGAAAACTTTCCTGGGGAACCAAAGGGCAACCAAAATGATCCGTTCCCAGAACGTTCTGGGAACCAAAAACTAACGTTCCCGGAACGTTCTGGGAACCAAAAATTGTTAGCTGGGTAAATGAATACGGTCGGCTTAAATCTACAAGCTCTATCTTTGCTACCACAGAAATCAGGGGAAAGCGAACGCGGTCCCTCATTATCGAGTGGAGTCACCGTGAGTTTGAACGGTGTGTGATTCGGTGTCTCTGTTCGGCGGTGCTTCTGGACCTCATACTTACCTGGCAGGGGCGAGACCATGATGAAGAAGGTGGTTCACCCAGGGCGAGGTTTAGCTATTGCTGACTCCTGCGAATTCCCCAAATGTGGGAATCTCGACTGCATAATTTCTGATAGTGGGGGACTTCGTTCGCGCTCTCCACTGATTTCTGTGGTAGCAAAGATAGAGTTTATGACTGCAGAATGAATGCATTAGGTTTGTTGTTTTTTAGTGGAGTGTATCAATGTTTTCTAAAGAAAATCATGTGTATCTATTTACGTTTCTTTTTTTTTTGTGCACAATTTGAACAAAGCATAAAAGAATAAACAGACTAGAAATGCTCCAAAAGTACTTGGAATGATTTTTTACATTAATTTCCATTCAAGTTTAAGATTTTTTTTGCCTTCTCCTGTAGAATTGCCATTTTGGAAATCACTTTGCACATCAGTGTTATGCATGGTGTGGTGAGAGACTCGACCAGCGGTCAACAGTGAGAACAAAGGTTGACATATTGTGCATGGAGGCCAATTGATTCATTTCTGATAATGAGGGACCGCGTTCGCTTTCCCGTGATTTCTGTGGTAGCAAAGAAAGAGTTTGTAGATTTAAGCCGACCATATTCATTTAGTTTCTTGTTCTGAATTATTTTCATTCTGATTCGTTGTTCTTTTGCGTGCAGCTCCGAACGATAGGACGGATTCGTGTTTTTTTTGCGTGGGGTAAAAAAGTGGTTGTCCAGAGCTATTTTTGGATAGGCAGCGTTTACATAAAAAGCTTGTTGATACAAACGTTAAAGAGACCGGTGTTTTAGATCAGACCGGTGTTTTACATCAGCTTCAGCACTGGGTACATAATTAGCCACTGGGCAATTTCTCAGGCTAATTTGACCGTTTCATGATTGAGCTATGCTAAACCTGTAAAGAACATGCTTATCAGGTGGATTTTTACAGTGGTTCTTTTTCTTCTTTGTAGATCAATTTGAAATGATCAGTTTTTTCTTCTGTTTTGGTTGAATCAGATGTTTTGTTTTTTCAGGCAAATGTCTGCGTGGTGGTTTTGATGTTGCAGAATAGCGGGTTTGTGTTCGGTGAGGTTTGTGCTGGTGTGATGAGTAGACGAGTGGAGTCACCGTGAGTTTGAACGGTGTGTGATTGCTTTTTTGATGTTCGTGTTTAAAAAAAAAAAATCGAATGTTTCTTTTTTTAAATTGCATCATATTCATTTTGAAATATCCCCTCATTTTTGTGAGCAGTGTATTGTTCGCTTATTTTTTATTATTGTTGTTATATTTTTAATTATTTGTTGTCGTGTTTGTTGATATTTAAATCATTTCTTTTTTGAAAACTGTTTACAGGTTAAAATATAAAAGCATAAACACCACCGTCTATAAATGAACGAATTGCTTTGGTCCTCCACTTGAGACTTTTATGTAAACAGACACAACAACAAATAATTAAAAATACAGTAATAATAAATAAATAAAAAACAATAAAAATAAATAAATAATAATAAATAAATAATAACAATAATGTCACAAGTCTATACCACGTGTACAAGATGTAACTTATTTCTAGCACCACTAGATGGGGATGATGTCTGGACATAATTTTGAACTTCATTTTTAAAGTCGCTAAAATGCTAAAGATCCTAATTTGGTTTTTCAGTATAGTTATTAATAAATGCAATTCAGGGAAACGTTTACATTTTAAAGCAGGAAAATAAAGTTATTCGTTAAGTTTTTTAAAGTTATATTGACAAAAAAATTTCCTTTTGTACAGAAGGATGGATAAGTGTTTTACTCTACTCAGAATGAAAGTATCAGCTGGCCTTTTTCTTCACGTATTGCTTTGATGATGAAGAAAATAAGAAAAATTTCGGCTCCTTTGGCAGGAGGTTGAAGTAAAGATGTGTGAGGAAAAGCTTACAGCATGTAAGCTTAGATAGATAGATAGATACTTTATTGATCCAGAAAGAAATAAAAACGCTGTGCTGCACGCTTTCTATCACGCATGAGCGAATCAAAACAAGGCAAAAAACTGACTCTTTGAATCTCACATCCTTCTGAATGTAAGAATGTTAATTCCCTGTTCTATTTACAGTGCTGATGAAAGTCTGCTAAATGGGCTTGGATTAGGCACACTAACTAAACTGGTCTCCGAAACGCCCCATGTGAGGATCAAACTCACAACCTTCAGATTATGAGACTGACACACTACCCACTGTGCTAACGAGGCAGACAGCAACATGTCTAGACTGAATCTGGCAGTTTTTCTAGTTGTAGTTTAGATAATAAATTTAAATATTGAAATGCAGAATCTAAATATAAGCATAAAAAAATGGAATAAAACTCCCTTCTGACTGTATGTTCCCCACCTGTTCTATTTACAGTGCTGATGAAAGTCACTAAAAGACATAAAACCAGTCTGAGACTAAACTGGTCCCTCAAAGGCCTTGCCCCGTGTGAGGATCGAACTCACGACCTTCAGATTATGAGACTGACGCGCTACCTACTGCGCTAACGAGGCTGACAAAGACATGTTTACACTGAATCTGGCAGTTTTTGTAGTTGTAGTTTAGATAATAAATTTAAATATTGAAATGCAGAATATAAATCTAAGCATTAAAAAATGGAATCAAACTCACACTCTTATGACTGTATGTTCACCACCTGTTCTATTTACAGTGCTGATGAAAGTCACTAAAAGACATAAAACCAGTCTGCTAAATGGGCTTAGATTAGGCACAGTAACTAAAGTGGTCCCTCAAAGGTCTCGCCCTGTGTGAGGATCGAACATACAACCTTCAGATTATGAGACTGACACGCTACCTACTGCACTAACGAGGCTGACAAAAATAAGTGGAGACATCTGAATATAATATTAAATTGAATATAATATTGAAAAGCAGAATCTAAATCTAAGCATCAAAAACTGGATGAGAATCAAACTCTGACTTCTGACTGTAAGTGTATGTTCATTATCTGTTCTATTCACAGTGCTGATGAAAGTCACTAAATGACATGAATCCAGTCTGCAACTAAACTGGTCCCTCAAAGGCCTTGCCTTGAACTCACAACCTAAATGTAAGCATCAAGAACTGGATGAGAATCAAACTCACACCCTTCTGACTGTAAGAAGGCTCTCTAATTGTTCAATTTACAGTGTTGGGCTTAGATTAAGCTCAGCAACTAAACTGGTCCCTCAAAGGTCTTGCCCAGTGAGAGGATCAAACTCATGACCTAAATGTAAGCATCAAAAACTGGATGAGAATCAAACTCACACCCTTCTGACTGTAAGTGTATGTTCACTACCTGTTCTATTTACAGTGCTGATGAAAATCACTAAATGACATAAAACCAGTCTGCTAACTGGGCTTGGATTAGGCACAGTAACTAAACTGGTACATCAAAGGCTTAGATTAGGCACAGTAACTAAACTGGTACATCAAAGGCTTAGATTAGGCACAGTAACTAAACTGGTACATCAAAGGCTTAGATTAGGCACAGTAACTAAACTGGTACATCAAAGGCTTAGATTAGGCACAGTAACTAAACTGGTACATCAAAGGCTTAGATTAGGCACAGTAACTAAACTGGTACATCAAAGGCTTAGATTAGGCTCAGTAACTAAACTGGTACATCAAAGCTCTTGCCCAGTGTGAGGATCGAACTCATGACCTAAATGTAGGCATCAAGAACTGGATGAGAATCAAACAGGGCTGCACGATATATCGTTTCAGCATCATCATCGCGATGTGTGCATGAGCAATAGTCACATCACAGGACGTGCGATGTCACTTCATGCAAATTAAATCAAATACGTCATGCTACAACTTTTTTGCTGCTTGACACAAAAACGAAAATTCACACCGTTCTCATTTTCCACATAATATCTACCAGTGTGTTGGAAAACCTAGTGAGCTGCCTCGCTGTCTTACTACCTACACAGGCAGCTGCCTCAGTAGAGAGAATTCTAATAAGTCATTGACTTATAAGGCAGGTTATTCGAACGCGCTACTTAGCGATTCCATCGGGTTTCGCATTTAGCATTTAGCATTTTGCCATTAAAACGAATGGAATGAGGTGGGACAGCGCTAACATGTCAATATAACATCTGGATTCGTGTACAGATAACTGTTTCATTTGCTGACAAGCCCAAACTTGCAAATAAAAACACTCGTTAAAAATCAATAATTATTTATTTACGTTTGAAAATAACTTCCTGTCTGCACCGTCAGCCATGTTTATTTTTCTGTGAGAGAAGAGATGCCGCAATGAATTCTGGGATTGCCTTCATCACTAAGGACGCTTCCGATTCTCACTCGTTCTTGAGTAAAAATAACATTGAAATATTAAGATGCCTCAGTAGTGAGCTTAGTAAGGCATCTCGGATTTGGAACAGGTGTATAGCTGCTCTTTTGTTTGTATAGTTTATTTTTTTAATAATGTTTACTACTTAAAGAGGTTTTGATTGTAAAATAAAATATTAAATGACCCATTTTGTCAATCTTGTTAATTCCCTCATGTGATATTGAAGCTTTCTTAGTTTAATGCTCAGTTTCAACCGAGTACAAAGATGTAGCTTGTCATAATCTCTTGTATCACTTGTAGGCACCACCATTTTTCACAGATGAGCCCCTTATTTAGAGTAAGATACATGCATTATTAAACTATTTAAATGAATCATGTTGATGCAAGATATTATTTCTCATTACTTTAAAATCAAGTTATTGATATCAAGTTTCATCATGTCACAAATTGTAATGCCAGCTACATTTTTATTGCCATAATTTAAAGATATTTTGTAACTCTGAAGCAATTTCATTTCGTTCATGGTACCATAGTTAAGTCCATGGTACCATAGTTAACTTGCTTTATAAAAATTAACTCTATTCAAATGTATCATAGAAATGTTAAGTGTACATCTATTAATACAAATATAATAATTAAATAAATGTAAAAATTCATAAAGGCAGAGTCAGAAATGTACTAAATTGCTTTAGTCAGTTTGCTTTGTAAAACTTGAAGAACTTGCACAAACTTTACCATAAACTTAGTTCCCATAATCCAGTTTCACATCAAAACAAATACTGAACACTGTAAACCCTGCAGCAGTGTATTCAATCACAAATGCACAACACAAACCCTCATAGTGGATTCACAATGAAAAAGCGTTAACATAAGTGTTACATCCCGTAGTGATCTATGGGTGATAGGGATGTAACATAATACTACTACAATAATGAAATAATGAGGAGCAAACAATCTTTCCAAAACACACAATTTATTTATAACATTTCTAAATAACAATGAAAATAACAACAAAGAGAAATCCAGCTCTAAGCAAATCTTTAAAGAAAAGAATGAAGTGGACGAGACTAATAACAGAGAAAAATATCAAATAAAGCAACACACTTAACTTAAAGAAAACACACACACTCACACACACACACACACTCAAAAACATAACTTACAGTCACAACTTTTAATGTAACCTCAAGATCACTTTGAAACACACGAGTAAGCTCAGCCGATGCCACACGTGCAGACGACGCCCCACGATGCCGTTACAGAAAAAAATAATAACATTACTGTAATGTGTTACTTTGTACCGCGTTACCCCCAACACTGCAGACTGTAGTTCTCTCTAAATCTAGCTGAGAGATACAGGACTAACGGAGGTTTATTACTGCTGAGCTGCTGTTCAGCTCCAGTCCAGTTGGTGACGCTGCTGCGTCTTAAGTCGTTCTACCATCCGCCATTAACCATCATAAGAAGAACAAGAAGCTGCTGTGTTTGTACTGTAGAGCCTCATCTGTAAGTAAAATATGTATTTAATTATAACCCTTATATTTCATTATAACTACATTCTAATTCATAATAAACTAGAGTTCATAATAAAACATCACTGTGAGGATTTGAGGAGCTTTAACTCTGCTTTCATTTAAACACACAAACTATTAGCTGCTCCGCTAACTGTTAGCATCACACATGATTCAGTACTGATGAACCGATTCATTTGAACCGACCCAGCAAAATGAATGAATTGAGCGGAACTGATTGAGTTTCTTCATGATGAAATCTCACATTTTTATATAAACACGTGATATTTTTAAACTTTGTTTATAGTGGAACTTTGTTTACAGTGTAACTTTGTTTACAGGTGGTTTGTAGAGTTTTATAGTTACAGTCAGGTGAAAAGTGTAAGCGAGCGTCTTTAATTGTTTACTGCGGGTGTAAACCATGTATTACGGTACCCGAAGTGTTAAAGAGGGTAAAACTGCTGTTTACAGTTTAATAAACATTAATTACCGTGTTCTGATGCACAAAATCCACTCAATTCAAGATTTCTTTTATTAATGAAATACATTTCAGACATTTTTACTGGAGGAATTTGTTGTGATCGGATCTCAAACTCATGTGAAGTGTCTATTCGGTTGTGTTAATACCACTTTTTGAAGAGCAATAAATTAAGCAAATCAAATTGTTATTAAATGTCACCCCTATGATCATGAAGAACATTTACTCGAGTACTAATCTTGTGATTTTGAGATAATTTTACTGTAGGAATTTGAAATAATGTGATGGCAAACTTAAGCAAAGTGTCAGTTTGGTTGTGTACAGACTAGCTTCAGTTCATAACAATAACAGCCAGTTACAACAGTCTAAAGAATTTCCCTTTAATTATGAATGCAGCACATCTATCTGTCTGTCTGTCTGTTTATTAGAGCTTTAATAATGCAGTCAGCAGAAGAGGGACACGTCACCCTTGTGGATCTACAACATGAAGAATTCCAGAAGAAAATAATACAAAAGGAGGAGGAGGAGGATGAAGATGATTTCTTCTGTAAGTAAATGTGGAGCATGATGCCAGTACAGTGTGGTACAGTATGGTACAGTACAGTATAGTACAGTACAGTGAGGTACAGTACAGTATGGTACAGTACAGTGTGGTACAGTACAGTATGGTACAGTACAGTATGGTACAGTACAGTGAGGTACAGTACAGTGTGGTACAGTACAGTATAGTACAGTACAGTGTGGTACAGTACAGTGTGGTACAGTACAGTATGGTACAGTACAGTATGGTACAGTACAGTGAGGTACAGTACAGTGTGGTACAGTACAGTATAGTACAGTACAGTGTGGTACAGTATAGTACGGTACAGTACAGTATGGTACAGTACAGTGTGGTACAGTACAGTATGGTACAGTACAGTATGGTACAGTACAGTGTGGTACAGTACAGTATAGTACAGTACAGTGTGGTACAGTACAGTATAGTACAGTACAGTGTGGTACAGTATAGTACGGTACAGTACAGTATGGTACAGTACAGTGTGGTACAGTACAGTATGGTACAGTACAGTATGGTACAGTACAGTGTGGTACAGTATAGTACGGTACAGTACAGTATGGTACAGTACAGTGTGGTACAGTACAGTATGGTACAGTACAGTATGGTACAGTACAGTGTGGTACAGTACAGTATGGTACAGTACAGTGTGGTACAGTACAGTGTGGTACAGTACAGTATAGTACAGTACAGTGTGGTACAGTACAGTATGGTACAGTACAGTATGGTACAGTACAGTATAGTACAGTACAGTGTGGTACAGTACAGTGTGGTACAGTACAGTATAGTACAGTACAGTGTGGTACAGTATAGTACGGTACAGTACAGTATGGTACAGTACAGTGTGGTACAGTACAGTATGGTACAGTACAGTATGGTACAGTACAGTGTGGTACAGTACAGTGTGGTACAGTATGATACAGTACAGTATGGTACAGTACAGTATGGTACAGTACAGTATGGTACAGTACAGTATGATACAGTATAGTACAGTACAGTGTGGTACAGTACAGTATGGTACAGTACGGTACAGTTAGTATTGGAGTCACTAATCAGTAGAAATAATAAGAGAAAGTGGATAGTGGGATTAGAACCTGTACTGTACCGTACTGTCCTGTGCTGATACACTCCAGTCTGGATTTGAGTTTTAATCTAACTAGGATTTATTTGTGATTGTAAAATCAAACCCACAACCTTCAGTTTCCTCCAGTTGTTGAGTTTCTTCTTCTCATATTGATGAATTTCAGGTGAAGTCACTTTAATCCCTCCAGAACTTGTTGCTTCTGTGGAACTGCTCTTCTCAGAGGACCAACAGTGTGGAGGTTTCCAGATGAAGCCTGTGAAGAAGGAAGAACCTGAAGATACAGATTAACTCAGTAAGATATTTTTATAACGTTTTTATTAAATCATTTCTCATAATTTGTAATATTTGTGTATTTTAGTGCATAAGTGAGCAGGTGAGTGAAATGAGGAGACAGAAGTAAAGAATATTAAACAGATCATGCTGACTGTACAGTGTGTAGACTAGACTGGTTATAAAGGATTTACTAAGCCTGATAAGACGCTCAGGTGCTTGTGCCGCCATCTTGCCCAAAGGTGGAAACTGTATTGTGGTCAGATGAATCAGCATTTCAGGTCTTTTTATGGTAAAATGGACAGTGTGTGATCCGGACCAAAGGTGAAAAGGATCCAGACTGTCATCAGCAACATGTGCTGCCTTCAAGACGTCGTCTTTTCCAGGGATGTTCAGCATTTTTTAACAAGACGATGCAAATCCACCTGCTGCACACATTACAAAGGTGTGGCTGAGGAATAAGAGGGTACGGGTACTGGACTGGCCTGCCTACAGTCCTGACCTGTCCCCAATAAAGAACGGTCCCAACTTTTTTTGGAATGTGTTGCAGACCTGAAATGCAGGAATGGATGTTTATTAATGAATGAAATGAAGTTGAGCAGATAAAAGATGAAATATCTCAGCTTCATCCTGTCTGACATCAAATCAAAGTCAAAGTCAGTGTAAGAAACTCTGTGTTTTATTATTTTCCATTTTCTATACTGTCCCAAGTATTTTTTTTTATTTGGGGTTGTATTGTTATTATTATTATTAAATCTGCTGAAACCCTGTTTGAACAAAGGTTTATAGGTCGTCTTTTTTGACAGGTAGTATAGAAGTACGTGTCTGTTAGTTCTAACTTAAGTGCTTAATAAAGAAGTTGGTCGTTACTACCAACAATAACAACCTTATTATTTTTTTCTTCACAAAACAAAGACATTTCAGGTGAAGGAACCTCGATCCCTGAGGAACACCTCACCCCAGTGGACCAACAAGTGAAGAAGGAAGAAGCTGAAGATAAAGATGATCTCAGTAAGATATTTTTTATCTTGAGTAAAATAAGATTTGGATTGAATAGAATCAGATGCAGCTGGGATGAAGCATCATACAGTGAAAGCTTGTATTGTGCTCATGCAGATCAGTGTGAGCAGGAAATGATGAATGCAGGATGAATCACGTTACAGGACTTTAGCATCAGATCTCAGTTTAACATTTACTAACAATCTTTATTATTTATAATGTTATAAATTAGGGCTGCACGATATATCGTTTCAGCATCGACATCGCGATGTGTGCATGTGCGATAGTCACATCACAGGACGTGCAATGTTACTTAATGCAAATTAAATCAAATACGTCATGCTACAACTTTTTTGCTGCTTGACACAAAACGAAAATTCACACCGTTCTCATTTTCCATGACATATCTACCAGTGTGTTCAAAAACCCAGTGAGCCGCCTCGCTGTACTACCTACACAGGTAGCTGCCTCAGTAGAGAGGATTCTAATAAGTCATTGACTTAGAAGGCAGGTTATCGGAACGCGGCTACTTAGCAATTCCATCGGGTTTCGCATTTAGCATTTAGCATCTTGCCATTAAAACCAATGGAATGAGGTGGGACAGCGCTAACATGCAGAGGTGATTTACCCTGCCTGTGGGCCCAGGGGCTACGGCTGGTTGTGGCCCCCCTACATATACTGTATATATATATATATATATATATATATATATATATATATATATATATATATATATATATATATATATATACAGTGTATCACAAAAGTGAGTACACCCCTCACATTTCTGCAAATATTTCATTATATCTTTTCATGGGACAACACTATAGAAATAAAACTTGGATATAAGTTAGAGTAGTCAGTGTACAGCTTGTATAGCAGTGTAGATTTACTGTCTTCTGAAAATAACTCAACACACAGCCATTAATGTCTAAATGGCTGGCAACATAAGTGAGTACACCCCACAGTGAACATGTCCAAATTGTGCCCAAAGTGTCAATATTTTGTGTGACCACCATTATTATCCAGCACTGCCTTAACCCTCCTGGGCATGGAATTCACCAGAGCTGCACAGATTGCTACTGGAATCCTCTTCCACTCCTCCATGATGACATCACGGAGCTGGTGGATGTTAGACACCTTGAACCCCTCCACCTTCCACTTGAGGAAGCGCCACAGATGCTCAATTGGGTTTAGTCCATCACCTTTACCTTCAGCTTCCTCAGCAAGGCAGTTGTCATCTTGGAGGTTGTGTTTGGGGTCGTTATCCTGTTGGAAAACTGCCATGAGGCCCAGTTTTCGAAGGGAGGGGATCATGCTCTGTTTCAGAATGTCACAGTACATGTTGGAATTCATGTTTCCCTCAATGAACTGCAGCTCCCCAGTGCCAGCAACACTCATGCAGCCCAAGACCATGATGCTACCACCACCATGCTTGACTGTAGGCAAGATACAGTTGTCTTGGTACTTCTCACCAGGGCGCCGCCACACATGCTGGACACCATCTGAGCCAAACAAGTTTATCTTGGTCTCGTCAGACCACAGGGCATTCCAGTAATCCATGTTCTTGGACTGCTTGTTTTCAGCAAACTGTTTGCGGGCTTTCTTGTGCGTCAGCTTCCTTCTGGGATGACGACCATGCAGACCGAGTTGATGCAGTGTGCGGCGTATGGTCTGAGCACTGACAGGCTGACCTCCCACTTCTTCAACCTCTGCAGCAATGCTGGCAGCACTCATGTGTCTATTTTTTAAAGCCAACCTCTGGATATGACGCCGAACACGTGGACTCAACTTCTTTGGTCGACCCTGGCGAAGCCTGTTCCGAGTGGAACCTGTCCTGGAAAACCGCTGTATGACCTTGGCCACCATGCTGTAGCTCAGTTTCAGGGTGTTAGCAATCTTCTTATAGCCCAGGCCATCTTTGTGGAGAGCAACAATTCTATTTCTCACATCCTCAGAGAGTTATTTGCCATGAGGTGCCATGTTGAATATCCAGTGGCCAGTATGAGAGAATTGTACCCAAAACACCAAATTTAACAGCCCTGCTCCCCATTTACACCTGGGACCTTGACACATGACACCAGGGAGGAACAACGACAAATTTGGGCACAATTTGGACATGTTCACTGTGGGGTGTACTCACTTATGTTGCCAGCTATTTAGACATTAATGGCTGTGTGTTGAGTTATTTTCAGAAGACAGTAAATCTACACTGCTATACAAGTTGTACACTGACTACTCTAAGTTATATCCAAGTTTCATGTCTATAGTGTTGTCCCATGAAAAGATATAATGAAATATTTGCAGAAATGTGAGGGGTGTACTCACTTTTGTGATACACTGTATATATACAGCGAGTCTCACATACAAAACTAACCGCAGCACGTCCGAACGCACATGTAGAAACCCGGTGCTGCATTCTGATTGGCTGAGCTGAATGTCACTCACATACTAGTTTGTTAGTACTACTACAGCTCGTTATAGTTTATCTGGCCAATCAACAGTCAGAAATATGAATAACGTGTAAATGATTTACAAAATCACTGGTTTGTAAGCTTCCCTATTCTTATTAACCAAAATAACTAACAAAATAAAAAATAAATAAAAACAGCCAATCCGGGGCCCTCAATTATTTAAGACCCCTGGGCTGAAGCCCAAAGTTCTTTTGTTTGTATAGTTTTTTTTAAATAATGTTTACTACTTGAAGAGGTTTTGATTGTGAAATAAAACATTAAATGACCAATTTTGTCAATCCTGTTAATTCCTTCATGTGATATTGAAGCTTTCTTAGTTTAATGCTCAGTTTGAACCGAGTACAAAGATGTAGCTTGTCATAATCTTTTGTATCCCTTGTAGGCACCACCATTTTTAACAGATGAGCCTCTTATTTAGAGTAAGATACATGCATTATTAATATTATTAATAATGTGGTGAAAATTCCTGCATTTTTTAAATATCGCAATATATATCGCAGGAAAAAAAATTATCGCAATGTCAGTTTTTTCCAATATCGTGCAGCCCTATTATAAATGTATTTATTATTTATAATGTTATGAATGTATTTATTATTTATAATGTTATGAATGTATTTATTATTTATAATGTTATGAATGTATTTATTATTTATAATGTTATAAATGTATTTCATTATTTATAATGTTATAATTGTATTTTATTATTTATAATGTTATAAATGTATTTTATTATTTATAATGTTATAAATGTATTTTATTATTTATAATGTTATAAATGTATTTTATTATTTATAATGTTATAAATGTATTTTATTATTTATAATGTTATAAATGTATTTGATGATTTATAATGTTATGAATGTATTTGATGATTTATGTTATAAATGTTTTTGATGATTTATAATGTTATGAATGTTTTTGATGATTTATAATGTTATAAATGTATTTTATTATTTATAATGTTATAAATGTATTTATTATTTATAATGTTATAAATATATTTGATGATTTATAATGTTATAAATGTATTTGATGATTTATAATGTTATAAATGTATTTGATGATTTATAATGTTATAAATGTATTTTATTATTTATAATTTTATAAATGTATTTTATTATTTATAATGTTATAAATGTATTTGATGATTTATAATGTTATAAATGTATTTGATGATTTATAATGTTATAAATGTATTTGATTATTTATAATGTTATAAATGTATTTGATTATTTATAATTTTATAAATGTATTTGATTATAATGTTATAAATGTATTTGATTATTTATAATGTTATGAATCTATTTGATTATTTATAATGTTATAAATGTATTTGATGATTTTCTGCTTCAGAACTGAACAAGGATTTCTCCTGCTCCTCGTGTCCACGTTCCTCTACAACCCAAAATCAGCTCCACAATCACATCAAGAGCTGCAACCATGTTAAATATGAGACTCTGGTGAAGATTAAGACTGAACATGAGGATCTGACGCCCACCAGAAGCTCCAGTAATCAGCAAACGTCCTCTGGTACTGTCAGCATTAACACGTCTCTCAGTCACACACAGAGAGAAGGAAACGTCTGCTCACAGTGTGGGAGGAGCTTCAGTACCCAGGGTGCTCTCAAAATACACCAGCGCATTCACACTGGAGAGAAACCGTATCAGTGCTCACAGTGTGGAAAGAGTTTCAATGGACAGAGTGATCTGAAAAGACACCAGCGCATTCACACTGGAGAGAAACCGTATCAGTGCTCACAGTGTGAGTAGAGTTTTTATACACAGTCATCTCAAAATACACCAGCACATTCACACTGGAGAGAAACCGTATCAGTGCTCACAGTGTGGAAAGAGTTTTAATCGACAAAGTGCTCTCAAAATGCACCAGCGCATTCACACTGGAGAGAAACCATAGCATTGCTCTTAGTGTGGGAAGAGTTTTATTACACAAAATAATCTTAAAACGTATCTGATTGTAAAAGTGAACTTTTAATATCACTAACATAATAACAGAACAAAATCTAAATACTGATTATATAGATTAAACAGCTCTAATACTCAGAAATCAATACGTGTGATTTAAACATGCAGTACAAATGTTCTTTAGCTTTGTGTTCAGGATATTGGTATAACATCATTCTTAACACTACATCTCCAACACAGTATTAAAATAGAAATGATACATAACTGGTAGACTTACCCGGACAGTCTGTCTGAGGATTTTATTCATAGACATTATAACATGTTGGATTGTCTTTGCTAGAATTCACTTAGCTTAGTTCTTTTCCTAATTGGATAGATCTGAGATAAGCACTAGGTAGGAGGGGTCCTTTAAATGCATGAAGACCTCAGCATGAAATTATACAGATAAAGAGAGAAAAATAAAGAATAATTCATGGAATAGTCCAGTTCTCAAACTGTGGTACGTGTACCACTGGTGGTACGTGAAGCAGCACGAGGTGGTACGCCAGATAATCTCGGAAAAGTAATTACATGCACCGAAAAAATTAATAATTTAATAATTATAAATAAAAAAATATGAAACAAAATGTGTAAATTACTAATAAAATCTGTTTCAAAGTTCTTATAATTCTATTTTAATAAAATCAGTTTAATTAAAACGAATGTGTTTTTAAAAATATTCGGGGCTGCACAGACACTGTATTTCATTACGTCTATACTTCACGTTCGGGGTTTCCATCTCGACATTTCCAAAGCATTATCAGTAAAGTTATCAGTGAAGTTATCAGTAAGGTTATCAGTAAAGTTATCAGTAAGGTTATCAGTAAAGTTATCCGTAAAGTTATCAGTAAAGTTATCAGTAAAGTTCTCAGTAAAGTTCTCAGTAAAGTTCTCAGTAAGGTTATCAGTAAGGTTATCAGTAAAGTTATCAGTAAAGTTATCAGTAAAGTTATCAGTAAAGTTATCTGTAGCTCTCTCACTTTTGCCAGAGCAGATCTGTGTTTGAATCTCACTGATCTTGTTCCTGACATCACAAGGCTGCTCCGCTAAACAGGCGCTCCCCTCTCACTCACATGCTCAGTGCTAACTGCAGATATACTAGTGATGGGTCGTTCGCCAACGATCCGATTCTATTGAACGGATCTTTGAAATGAACGAAAGGAACCGAGTCTTTTATTTCTGCACAGTTCTTATTGGCTGTAATCAAATCAACCCATTCAGCTTCACATCAGTAGAGAGAATTAATCATAACTCGTAATAAAAGCTGTTTATTATCGATATTCAAATCCAAAAACTTTCAGTATCACGGAGAGCGAGCAACACACACACACACACACACACACACACACACACACACACATTTAATGCAAAGTTGAGAGAAAATTCAATCTGGTTTTAGTGTGAGTGTGACATCATTTGATGCATTAGTGCCCGGTCCACTGTGTACATACTGGAACTTGCATGGATGTGTGTGCTACTTACCCTAAAAAATACATTTAGGCCGTCTTTGATGGATCCCTGAGGCACAAGACCAAGTGAGAGGTGGTTATAGTTCTCAATCCTGGTTTTCTCAGCTCCACATCTACACACACAAAGTGGACATGTCATTTCTAGTGAAAATAGAACAAATGAAAGAACGTAAACATTTAGTTTATTAGTGGTTCTCACCCTTTACATGTGATGATACACAAGAGCTGAAAGTTGAAGTTCTTTTTGACTGTGGATTCAACAGCCATGTCCCCTGCGCCACTCATGGTTTGCTCCATTTCCATCAAACATTGGAACATGAACTGCTGAGCATCCTAAACATTTAAACATTTCAATCTTACCTGCAACTGTGTTAGCTGAGTTCATTTCACATCTTAAAACACAAAACAATCATGTTCAGGGTGTCTGTGTTGCGTTTTCTTACATTCTGAGTGTAAGGTGTAAATTCAGGGTTGTTAAGCACAGCTGCCTCGATCAATTTCAAGACAATCAGAGCTCTCTCTAATGGACCACAGCTTTGCAAAACATCTGCAAAAGCACAAAACACACTTTACCAGATCAGCATTCTCATCATTCATAGTCTAAAATAAGAAATTGAATAGTAAACAACAAATAAACTGAGAAAACATTGTTTCTTCTTCTCTACCCGGTAAGGTTGGCTGATTCATCTGGCATGTCCTCATTAATGTTCTTCATGAGCTGTTTGCAGAAAGATTCTGCGCTGAACAGGCACTGCATACTGGCATTTACGTAGCAGCTGTTTCCCAAGTTTTCAAACCTGCAATTAAATCAGACAGACACAAACACAACACTGATCAGGGTTCATGTTCAGTATTAACCTTTATGAACGTACAAATATACGCTGCTGCATTTCTTACCCTCTGTCCTGTAGCTGCTGTTTTCTGTCGTCGGAGAGGACTGGTGTGGGTGTTTTAGCCTTTTCACTCTGGGCTTCATCCACCCTACACACATCCGTTACACTATAGTTTGGAGAGAGAGAGACAGACAGACAGACAGACAGACAGACAGACAGGGTGACATCTCATCATTATAAACCACATGGAAATTAGCACAACATGCCATATTCCACACAGAAGAAATGATTACACTTCTCTGTCTGTTTAAACTAAGAATTAAAGAATTTTACAATAAAAGATATAATAGAACACGACATGCTGTCTAGCTGTACTCAAGGCCATAAACAACCTTAAAAAATACATGAACATTTTGCTCATATCCATCTGTTGCTTAAAAATCATATATCTAAAGTTTTCAGTCTTCTGCACTTTTATTACCTTTCTGTAGTGCTGACAGCTTCAACATTTTCTTCTGTTAATGGAATTTTCTTCTTCTTCTACTCAGGAAAACATAAACACACAGTTATGTCCAAGTTCTTGTATTTGAATATGATCTTTGATTTTTGCTTCTCAAATGATCATGACTTACCCTGAAAAGACGTTTCAGAAATGACTTGACAGAGAAACTGCTTTTGCTTTTGGCTGAAGTCTTTGGGGAGTCCTGAACGTTCCCCTCCATTTGCAGACTGCATTGATTTGAAAAATAGTATGTCATCACTAATGCATTTTGGTATATAGTTAGCTGCATTGTATTCAGTACACAGTATACAGTGGTGCAAAATGAAATATACAGTTTACACTAGTACACTATTTAGTATACAGTATGTATTCTTGCAACATGTAGTATACAGTATATACTTATGCACTATGTAGTATACAGTATGTATTCTTGCAACATGTAGTATACAGTATATACTTATGCACTATGTAGTATACAGTATGTATTCTTGCAACATGTAGTATACAGTGTATACTTATGCACTATGTAGTATACAGTATGTATTTTGGCTGTACTGCACAGTATACTAGTGCAATTTAGTATATACTCGTGCAGTATATAAGTACGCTCTTCTACACACAGCTAACGTTTGTTGTTTAAGCTATTAAATGTCCACTGATTGATTACTCAGCAGACACAACCAAACAGAGTTAAGCTTTGCATCATTCAGTCAAAAACACAAGAAAAGCATGATGGGTAAAAACACTAAAGGACATAAATGTAATCTTTTATACATGATTGTAAAATGCTTTCATTATCCATACAGCTGTTTTAAGATGTAAAATCAGATCATGACTTGTTTCTTACTCTTCTGTCGTGCGGACAGTCTCCACATCATCATTTATTGGATGCACTTTACTGTTCTGCTCATGACAACAAACACATACAACAAAAATGTTGAATTAATACACACAAATGTATCATTCTGCACTAGTTTTGCTTTTTAAAGATATTTTATCTATCATTTTAAAACATGATTCAATGTTTTTTTTTCTATTTTTGAAATGCAATAAACAATATAAACATTTTCATGTTAACTAAAACATTTTATAATAGGCCTAATGAAATATAATAAGGGTGGCACGGTGGCTAGCCCTGTCGCCTCACGGCAAGAAGGTCCTGGGTTCGATCCCTAGACGGGCGGTTCAGGTCCTTTATAGAGTGGGGAGTTTGCATGTTCTCCTGGAGCTCCGGTTTCCTCCCACAGTCCAAACACATGCAGTCAGGTTAATTGGAGACACTGACTTGCCCTATAGGTGAATGTGTGTGTGGGTGTGTGTGTATGTGTGTCTGCCCTGTGATGGACTGGCTTCCCGTCCAGGGTGTTACTGTGTGCCTTGCGCCCGTTGAAAAGCTGGGATAGGCTCAACAGAACAACAGCAGCACCCACTGCTCGGTGAGGACAGTAACTGCAGAACGATATGTGCTTTCACATCCGAGTCTCCAAAAGTCTCCAATAACACCAGAAAAGTTGCTAGAGGGTCTGAAAACTCGCTAAATATAGCTAGCAACACTATTATAATGTTTATTAGCCTGACTTAAACTAAGCCAGTCATGTGACTCGTGTGTACCGTCTAATGAAACTGCTGTGCTTGTGTCTCTGTGGTGCAATCGGTTAGCGTGTTCGGCTGTTAACCGAAAGGTTGGTGGTTCGAGCCCACCCAGGGACGAGTGCTTTTATTGCACAACCATGTCTGTTGATCAAACAGATATGAGACACAACATTGTGTAGTCCCACAGAATAGTGGAAATAAGTAACTGAAAACATCCAGTAAACAACAGTCCTACAAGCACAAATATCCACCTGATAAGCCACCAGAGACCGGCTGTCCAAAGTGGAGGAACGTACTTTTGGTTTCAGTAGATGTTAAATGAAGATAGTCGCCAAACGTGGAGCTCGAATCCACGACCCTGAGATTAAGAGTCTCATGCTCTACCGACTGAGCTAGCCGGGCTTAAGCAGCACATCAGAACAGACAGCTCATCGGTCAGACCATCAGAGAGATGTAGGTTAAATTCACTAACATCTCGACCAGATTAAGAACTAATTCACAGTTTACAAACACAATTCACTTTTAAACTACTACACAATTACTGAACCCGCTCCATTATGCTTTACACCTCAGTGTATATTATCTGGAAACATGTTCTTCATATAGAAATATGCTTTACATTTGCTTGATGGTAATAACTCTTAGTGAAGTCTTAATGAACAATTAAAACATCAATTCAGGTTTTTAGTTCAACTGGGAAAAAATATTAACAGTAGCTCAACTTCCTAAAACCCAGAATCTACACATACAAATCCTAGGACCTGAGTTGTATCTGCTCCAGTCACTGGTTGGCGGCATTAAGCTCACTCAAGAACTTTATTATTATAAGAAATTTATAGTTTAGATAGTTAGACATATAAGAACCCACAAAACCTCTTAGATGTGTATTAAGAAAGTCTGAACATAAGAAATTACTAGACAGCAATGTCTATATTGCCACCACCATCGACTGCTGGTCTGACAATAGGCAGAGCTTCATTGGGGTTACTGCCCATTGGATTGACTCTGACAGTCTCAAAAGATGCTCGGCAGCCCCAGTCTGTAAACAACTGAGAGGTTCGCACACGTTTGATGTGTTGGCAAGCGCCCTGAATGACATCCATTCAGAGTTCGAATATATATATATATATATATATATATACTGTATATATATATATATATATATACACTGCTCAAAAAAATAAAGGGAACACTAAAATAACACATCCTAGATCTCGATGAATGAAATATTCCAGTTGAAAATCTTTATTCATTACATAGTGAAATGCGTTGAGAACAAAATAACATAAAAATGATCAATGTACATAAAAATTATTATCCCATGGAGGTCTGGATTTGGAATCATACTCAAAATCAAAGTGGGAAATCAAATGACAGGCTGATCCAACTTCAGTGGAAATTCCTCAAGACCAGTTAAAATGAGGCTCAGTAGTGTGTGTGGCCTCCACGTGCCTGTATGACCTCCCTACAACGCCTGGGCATGCTCAGAAGTTGCTCAGGTAGTGCAGCTCATCCAGGATGGCACATCAATGCGAGCTGTGGCAAGAAGGTTTGCTGTGTCTGTCAGCACAGTGTCCAGAGCATGGAGCAGATACCAGGAGACAGGCCAGTACACCAGGAGACGTGGAGGGGACTGTAGGAGGGCAACAACCCATCAGCAAGACCGCTACCAACAGGAGGAGCAGTGCCAGAGCTCTGCAAAATGACCTCCAGCAGGCCACTAATATCCATGTTTCTGCTCAAACTGTCAGAAACAGACTCCATGAGGGTGGTATGAGGGCCCAACGTCTACAAGTGGGGCTTGTGCTTACAGCCCAACACCGTGCAGGGCGATTGGCATTTGCCACAGAACACCAAGATTGGCAGATTCGCCATTGGCGCCCTGTGCTCTTCACGGATGAGAGCAGGTTCACAGTGAGCACGTGACAGACTTGACAGAGTCTGGAGACGCCGTGGAGAATGTTCTGCTGCCTGCAACATCCTCCAGCATGACCGGTTTGGCAGTGGGTCAGTAATGGTGTGGGGAGGCATTTCTTTGGAGGGCCGCACAGCCCTCCATGTGCTAGCCAGAGGTACCCTGACTGCCATTAGGTACCGGGATGAGATCCTCAGACCCATTGTGAGACCATATGCTGGTGCAGTGGGCCCTGGGTTCCTTCTGATGCATGACAAAGCTAGGCCTCATGTGGCTGAAGTGTGTCAGCAGTTCCTGCATGATGAAGGCATTGATGCTATGGACTGGCCTGCCCGTTCCCCAGACCTGAATCCAATCAAGCACATCTGGGACATCATCCACCAATGCCACGTTGCACCACAGACTGTCCAGGAGTTGACTGATGCTTTAATCCAGGTCTGGGAGGATATCCCTTAGGAGAACATCCGCCGCCTCATCAGGAGCATGCCCAGGCATTGTAGGGAGGTCATACAGGCACGTGGAGGCCACACCCACTACTGAGCCTCATTTTAACTGGTCTTGAGGAATTTCCACTGAAGTTGGATCAGCCTGTCATTTGATTTTCCACTTTGATTTTGAGTATGATTCCAAATCCAGACCTCCATGGGATAATAACTTTATTTACATGGATCATTTTTATTTTGTTCTCAACGCATTCCACTATGTAATGAAATTTTCAACTGGAATATTTCATTCATTGAGATCTAGGATGTGTTATTTTAGTGTTCCCTTTATTTTTTTGAGCAGTGTATATACGTATATCCAGTTCCAGCAATGTAATTACATAATAATAAGAGCTGATTTTACGTGAAACTGGGTGTTAAATGAGAAAATCTTGTATGAATATTGTTTTTTGTTTAATATAAATCTTCCTTCTTTTACAGGTGTTGAATGTGGACAATCTGCTGGATTTAGTTGAAAGGGTCCAAAGTATATTAGTGGAGGAACTTAAGGACAACCTGTATCCTCCACTGATGGAGTTTGTAAACAATCACTTTCCTTGTACATCCACTAGTTCAAACCAGGGACCATAATGAGCCTGGACCCTGTGGAACCAGTCCCACTAAAGATCAGCAGCTTGAAACAGAGCTACGAGGGGAAAACTTGCCACCTAATAACACAGACACCATTGTGGACGGTATGGACCTGAGAGATCGTGAGATGCAGGTCCTGTTCAGTAGTGCCAGCAGCTTCTTCTATTTAACTTTTTTATTACAAACCTGAAAAGATTTGCAAAAACGACATGAAAAGGAAATAACATTAATGAGAGCTGTCATGGACTTTCCTCCAGTCACCTGACCTAAACCCCAGTGAGCAGTTATGGGGGTTATGCACACTCAGTAACATTACAAGATGCTCTTTGGAAAATTGTGAGATCATTCTGGGATGACATGGATCAAACACTGAGTTATTGTTGTTAATGTTATGCTGATTATATGATTTGTGATTAAAACATGGCATTACATTTAAAGTGTAAACCAGTATCAATTTCACTAGCAGTTATCAGAAGTTCGGTCCGCGCTGAATGATGGGGGATCTGTTATGTTTTGGGTCTGTTTTAACTCCAGAAATCCTGGAAGGATCCCTGGCATTACTGACTCTTCAAAGTACCATGAGATTTCCATTTCTTTATTTATTCTCAGCATGATATTACACTTATTTGTCACAAAGACATTTTAATGACATTAATTATCAAGAGTACCAATCAAAGGCTTACATGTAACTGTAAGATACGTAGTTCATAGCAACACTGTCAGCATTATTTATTAATTAATTAATTAATTAATTGTATTTTATAACAATATTAAAATACAGGTTTCCTCTATAATGTCTCTAATTGTATTTCTAAATTCCACTAGAGGGCAGTGGTGGCACAGCTTTGGGTTCATTAGGGCTCAGAACAATTCAGCTAAATGAAAGCCCAGATTGGTTAGAGATGGGTTACTGGCTGAACTATGAAAACTCGTCATTATCACGTCCACATGTGGATATTACACTGAATGTTATTGTCAGCATCTGCTCTGTCCTGGTCAGGGTCGCGGGCTGAACTGCTGCCAGTAATGTTGTAATAGTGGCCATAATGTAGCGATAGATCAGTTAAATGTGCCAGGTAAATAAGTGGGTTGTTATTATTAGTGTGATTGCCTAAAGGCAATCATACTATTGTTATCCGATAGTCATATTATTAGTGTGATTGCCTAAAGGCAATCATACTATTGTTATCCGATAGTCATATTATTATTCTTCTTCTTATTCCACCCGTTTTTTGTCATCGTTTCTTCGTCCGCAGTTTTCGAGATATCGACCCCGTTCCAACGCCAGATCGTCCGGCTTATACGGGAATAGATCGCTTGTATACAGGTTTTCGATCCGCCCGCCCGTTCGCCCGCCACGCCCGTTTTTCCATCAAAATTTTGCCATCGACTTCCATTCATTTTCGAAAAAATTTTGAGATATCGACGCGGTTCCAGCTCTAAATCGTCCGACCTGTTATTGACATCACTTCTTGTTTTTTGCTTTTCGATCCGCCCGTCCGATCGCCCGCCACGCCCGCTTTTGTACCGATTTTTGGTCCCATTGACTTCCATTAATTTTTTCTGAATGGTTGTTGAATGGTTATTTCTACAACCTTTATTTAACCTATAAAAGTCCCATTCACTTCCATTCATTTTTTGAAAGTTTGAGATATCGACGCCGTTCCAACTTTATATCGTAAAGCTCCCTGATGTAACCCCGACTCAGGTACAGCATGGGGATTCGAACTCACGCCCACCTGCCACGCCCGGTTTTTGGTTCCATTCACTTCCATTCATTTTTTGAAAGTTCGAGATATCATCGCCGTTCCAACTCTATATCATAAAGCCCACTGATGTAACCCCGACTCAGGTACAGCATGGGGATTCGAACTCACGCCCACCTGCCACGCTCGGTTTTCGGCTCCATTCACTTCCATTCATTTTTTTTAAATTTGAGATATCAACGCCGTTCCAACTCTAAATCGTAAAGCCCACTAATGACACCCCAACTTGGATAAAGCATTGGGTTACGCGCGCCCGCCCGACCGGCACACGGCAATCACACTCGCATTTTCTCCGGAAATGCACATCTCTAGTTATTATTATTATTATTATTATTGGTGGCACTGTGGCTCTGTGGGTAGCCTCAAAGAAAGAAGGTCCTGACTTTGATTTCACTAATCACTAATTATTATCTATCATTCAAAAAATCATAAACTGGTTAGGAAGTTTTGTCAGGTTGGATGAGTGATGTCTGTCTGTAAGTTAACACCATAATGTTTTTTTCTGTCATTAATAGAAGTCTTCATCAGCACCATGAAGAAACCAAAATGCTTTAAAAGCTTTTTCTCCCGCTCTGACTGCCGGGGCGAACAGGAAGAGAGTGTAAGTGTCCAATACGACCGTCTAATAACAGATTAACAACCACCACTTGCCATCATCCTAGTAACTACCTAGCAACTTGCCATCTTGTATGGATCTTGTAATTTTTTACAGGTGACTGTGGACAATCTGCAGGATTTGATCGCAGGGATCCAAACAATTCTAGTGGATGAACTAAAAGACAACCTGCTTCCTCCACTGAAGGAGTTTGTATACAGTCGATGTCCTGCAAAATCCATCAATTTAAACCAGACCAGGAACCAAAACGACCCTGGACCTTCTGGACACAGTCCCATGTTAGAACAGCATCTTGAAACAGAGATGGAAGAATGCACTGAGGGGAACATTGAAACCATCAGAAAGGCCCATGAAAGGAAACCAAGAGCAGAACTTCCAGAACTATTAGAAGAAGACTTTGTGGACAGTATGGACCTGAGGGATCGTGTGAGGCAGGTCCTGTTCAGTAGTGACAGCAGCATGCAGCAAGATAAAGTCAGTCAGGAACCATCGATAGAAACTATGACTGAATCTCTTGCTGGAGCGCTCTGCCAGCACCTCCAGGACAAAATCACTCTTCTGCTCCAGAATGTAAAACAACTACTGGAATGCAGAAGCTCTCAGGCTGACTGTCTTTCTACACCATGTGGCTGCGACTATTCGCTATTAGATTTCCTTCTGAATCTGCTCAAGGCCAAAAAGTCCTCAAATCCAAAAGAGCTCTTCCTCTACTTCAAGATTCTTCTACACACTGTTGTGGACAAAACAGTGACACGATTGTTGACTGAAGGATTTGAGGTAGAGGAATCACCCATGGGCTCCCCTCAGTGTGAGCTCGTTTCATTGCTTCGTCCTGTTCTTCTAACGACCATCATGGAAAATCTCATCCCTTCAAAACAAGGTTAATTATTTTCTTTATTACTATGTGTTCACTATGGTGATGGTATATTTTTGCATCATTGTGTGTATATATTATTTCAGTAGAGGACGCTTCTTGCAACACAATACAGTCCTCTGAACTGAATGAAGACACCACAGAGGTCCTGGGTTCAACAGGACAGTGTGAAGACTCTGTCAATGGACAGACAACCACAGTTGGTAAATAACAGAAAATCCCTTTTGAACACCTTTCAGAACAGAACCATTTATTGGATTAAAAATAGATCCTTGTATGAGGTTTTGCTTATTTACCACATACATTTAGTATGAGCTTTTAACCATCACAACGCTCTCTGTGTTTCTTCTTTCTATGTTACAAAGACACAAATCCAAGAAGAACACGGATGAAGAAAGTCCGGGACTTCTTCAGAGGAGTGTGGCAGAGGGTCAGACGACTTTTCAGCAGACGATCCAGTTCCAGCAATGTAATTACATAATAATAAGAGCTGATTCTATGTGAAACTGGGTGTTAAATGAGAAAATCTTGTATGAATATTGTTTTTTGTTTAATATAAATCTTCCTTCTTTTACAGGTTTTGAATGTGGACAATCTGCTGGATTTAGTTGAAAGGGTCCAAAGTATATTAGTGGAGGAACTTAAGGACAACCTGTATCCTCCACTGACAGAGTTTGTAAACAATCAATTTCCATGTACATCCACTAGTTCAAACCAGACCAGGGACCATAATGAGCCTGGACCCTGTGGAACCAGTCCCACTAAAGATCAGCAGCTTGAAACAGAGCTACGAGGGGAAAACTTGCCACCTAATAACACAGACACCACTGTGGACGGTATGGACCTGAGGGGTCGTGTGAGGCAGGTCCTGTTCAGTAGTGCCAGCAGCACACAGCAAGATAAAGTCAGTCAGGAACCATCAGTTAAAACAATGACTGAATCTCTTGCTGGAGTGCTCTGCCAGCACCTGCAGGATAAAGTTACACCACTGCTCCAGAATGTAAAACACCTACTGGAATGCAGAATTTCTCAAGACGACTGTTTTCCTACACCATGTGGCTGCAAAGATTTTGTATTAGATTTATTTCTAAATTTGCTCAAGGCCACAAATTCCTTAAGTCCAGAGGAGCTATCGCTCTTCTACAATATCCTTCTGCACACTGTATTGGACAAAACAGTGACGCAATTGCTGGCTAAGGGATTTGAGGTAAAAGGGTCACCCATAAACTCCCCTCAGAGTGAGCTCGTTTCATTTCTGCATCCTTTAATTTTAATTACAATCATGGACAATCTTGTCCCATCAAAACAAGGTAAAGTTTTTCTTTCTCACTATGTGTTCACTATGGTGACGGTATATTTTGTATCATTGTTTTGAAAAGCATTTTTAATCCCGTGTATCATTGTTTGAACAGCATTTTAAATCATGTTTCTGTGTGATTTCAGTAGAGGATGCTTCTTGCAACACCACCACAGAGGTCCTGAGTTCAACAGAAATATCTGTAGATCCTGTTGATGAATTCCCAATTCAATGTAAATAACAGAAAAATCTATTTCAACACCATTCAGAGCAGAAAAAATACATTTAGCATTAGTTTATATGTTGGGTTAAATGTTTGCTAATTAACCACAAAAACCTTTTATGCGTGCGTTTTAACCATCGTGACTGACTGTGTTTCTCCTTGCTATGATACAAAGGCACAAAACCAAGAAGGAAAAGAATGAAACAGGTCCAGGACTTCTTTAGAGGAGTGAGCCAGACAATCAGACGACCTCTCAGCAGACGATTCCATTCCAGCTGAATCCACAATGCTGATTCATTTTCAATTTTAGTTCTATTTAGCAATTAAACATAGTAAGAGACGTTCTAAATAATACTAAAGTGAGTGTAGCTGCACACTTTCCAATTGGTATACTGAATTTACTAGGTTTTTCATAAGTGAACAGACAGGGATGAGATTGTTTAACTATCTCTCTGGCTATAGTTCATTACTTACTGATTGCTTATATGTATCTCAACAATCTGATTAGTTTTGAAGTGATTTGGGTGAAAGTATTCCTTTTGTGGGACTTGAGCTCCTCTAATTATTGGATTGTTTGTGGGCTAAGTTATTTGAATGGGTTTAATTACAGTAGACCAAAACTGATCAGTTTAAAACTTTTCATGTTCCCTTTTGCCACTTTACTTTAGTATTATTCAAAACTTTTTCTTGTTATACATCTCTGTATGTTGCTAAATAAAAAAATAAAGGATGCAGATTAAAAAAACCATCTCAGTTTTACTTATTACACCTAAACACTTGTAACTAAAGCTAGTGTTGTACTGTAGAACTACTAACCCTATTTTCCAGAAAAATTTGAACATTTTTGTTTTGTACCCAAAAGGGTCAATGGCAAATTTTAATAAAATCATTTAATAAAATGGCTACTGACTGACTGTAGCTTTAAAACAAATATAAACATGTCTGTTGTAAGCTTTAAACAGTATTATAGTCAGGGGGCCAAATCTGATATTGCAACTTTGGGTGCTATCTCTGAGTACAAGCTGACAACCTATCCAGTATTAATATTTGACCCCTTGACATGTGTTCCAGCCAGGTTGTCAACTGAGAAAAAGATTTTTTGGTCATTTTATCACTGTATTCTTAAAAGTGGTCAAATCGGATTTTTTTCCCAAAGTGCTTCCTTAAACTTCTGAATCTCCCCCTGTAATTATAAGCAAATGTGCAACATAATCACACTTTTATGCAAGCACCATCTTAAAAACTAATAATCAATAAATATCCAAAGCTTATTACACCATAGGGGTCACTATTGTGTCAGCACAACCACCTAATGACAAGATCAGATAATCCAAAGACAGTGGCTGGAATGATGCCTATATCTTAAATTATCCAGCACATGATTATGATACTATATGGACAGTCTTACAGAATTGCCACAAAATGACCATAAAACTGGGACAAAAGTTCAGAGTCATAACATTTGATGAGCAGCTCTACTGCAAAGCAAAGATGCTTCAGTGGCACCACCAGAAAGAGTGTGAGGATATGGTTATTCTCTTGGGTGGTTTTTAATGTGCAGATGAACTTTCCCATGGTCATTGGACAGCATCTTGCTGATTCTTGACTAAGGGACATTCTTGAGGAAAGTGGAGTGTTTGGAAAGAACACAGCTGAAAACATAATGAAAGGAAAGGGATGGAACCGTGTAGCCCGTGCACACAAACTTGCTTTTGAAGCACTTTGGAGAATATTTTGGCCAGCCTTTCTGCAATGGGTGGATGACAATGATAGCACAATAGACAAAAGCTGCTTTGAGTTGGCAGAGGCACTCTCAGAACACATACGATGTAAAGAAATTGAAGCAGCTGCAGCATGCTATAATGTAAAGACCCTGTGCTGAAAGTTGGAGAGGTTCCGGATCTCCTTTCAGAGTTTGATGAAGACAAACCAAACTTTACCTTCTGGTGACAATACATGGACCTTGTGTCTATTCTCCTGGCATTCACACGGGCAATGAGATGTGGTGACTGGAAGCTGTACTTGACAGCATTTAAGAATATGATGCCCTGGTTTGCTGCATATGATCACACACACTACACAAGATGGGGTGCTGTATTCAAAGCAGACATGGAACATCTTGCACAAAGGGCACCACAAGTCTATTAGGGCTTCTTGGAGGGTGATGATTTTGTGGCCAAAGAGACCAAACATAGCTTTAATGGAGTGCCTTTTGATTTGTGTCTTGAGTACATCAACAAAATTGGAAAGATTGCAGGAGGACTGGTTGGCATCACATGAAATGAGACAGCTAGAAACTATTGGTCCATCACATACAATGAACGTGCATCCCTAGCACAGGATACCAGATCACTGTTTGGACTGGCACATGATGGAGAAGATGATGAAGACACCCACAAAGACTGCCTTCCATCAAGACTCAGAAGGGATAATGATGTCATTAAAATTAATGACCAGTTTCAGAGATATTATGTCTTCAAACAGGAGAATTTGTATGAGTTAGTGTCTCTGACAACTGGTGTTCTTGCATCAAAAGATATATTGAATGACCTTACCCATGCTGCAGAGTGTGGAAAACAAATGGTTTCTGAGTTGGTGGAAAAGCGATTGAGCACCATGACCATAGACTTTCATGACAGCCTCACCAAGTGAAAACCCAAAATATTCTCAACCCTGTACAGCACAGATACCAACCTTAAAAAACTCAGATCCAAGTGTGTGAAGCCCGACAGGGATATTTTTCATGTCATGTCATTGTATCTATGGACAGTGGCAGAGAAGTTAATATTAATGAGCTTCTCTAAAAGGAATAAGGCAAGCCATAGCCTAGTGGTTAAGGTACTGGCTTAGTAACCAGAAGGTCGCTTGTTCAAGCCCCACCACTGCCAGGTTGCTGCTGCTGGGCCCTTGAGCAAGGCCCTTAACCCTCAATTGCTCAGACTGTAATGTAAGTCGCTTTGGATAAAGGCGTCTGCTGAAAATGTAAATGTAAATGGAATTGTGTGCAGTCCCCCTGTCACTTGCTACAATAGATTCAGTGCTCCGACCTACTAACAAAGCTGACTTGGCCACCATACTACAAGGTGACCCGAGGGAGAAGGAGATAAGTCCATCTGTTTTGAGAACTTGTACCATCATTGATGGGATGGCCTTAGTAAGAGCAATATGAAAGCCTCCAAATGTATCAACCTTTGGGGATTATGCTGACGAGTTCATACAGAAAGTGACTGGTAATCTACATGGGAGCACCACTAGAGTAGATCTAGTATTTGATCAATATCAACAGAACTCCATAAAGGGGGGAACAAGGGCAAAACGCAGCACTACTTTGCAAAAGATTTGCACCCTTGTTAGTAGAGAGGTAAAGATTCCTACTAACTGAAATAGCTTTATTGAAATGGATGAAAACAAGGCCAACCTGACACAATTCCTATTAAATGAGCTTGAAAGGCACGTTCACCTTTATGGTCAGGAAATTGTGCTGAGTGGGGGATTTGACAATCCAGAAAAAGTGGCATCAGCACCTGGGACAGATGTTTCCCACCTCCAGGCTACACACGAAGAAGCAGACACCTGCATATTGCAACATGCATTTGATGCAACAGTCAAAGAGTATCAGAGGCTCATCATTCAATGCCGGGACACATATATACTGGTATTGCTTCTTGTGTTTGCCCATCGACTCAGTCCAGAAATTTGGATGAAAGCAGGTACAGTCAAGAAACCACGCTACATCAGAGTTCATGATATCAAAATGCCAACTGAGATTCTTCATGGTCTATTGGCATTTCATGCCATTACCGGATGTGACACTACTAGCCAGTTTACTGGAATAGGAAAAAGGACAGCGTGGAAACGTGTTCCGTGTGTTCTATCCTTGGCGGAACAGTTTGTATGCAAACTGTATGACTCAAAATTAAGCAGCAACTCAATCCATGAAGTTCGTTGAAAGGTGAAAGCTAATGTGGATATGTTACCACCACGAAGGATGCCTTGACTCTGCACCTCATGAGGGCCCACTACTAAACAAAAATATGGAAACAGTCATTAGTGACTCATTCACAGTTGCCCTCACCAACCAGTTGTGGTTGGCACATGAAAGATGGTGTTCTGGTCCCTCAACAAACCAAAGAACCTGTGTGGCAGTTCGGATGGGGAAAAAGCAAATTCTTATAACTGTTGAAAATGTTTGTGTTTGAAAAAGAGGAATGAAGCAATAAAAGAGTCAATTGAATATATTGTAACTGTGCAGTTATTACATATTAATGTCATTTCTTTCACAATACGGTACATGAATCAAAAGTCAAATAGCACTGAAGGCATCCACCTTGAACACTAGAATTCCGCCTGAACATTGAAGTACTAAAACTTGTGCTGTGTTGCACTGTCTCACACTACAAGCATATAACTTGGAATAACTCTTGCCCCTACACTGGTGCACTAATTAGTAGAGTTTTGGGCCACTATATTATGTTTTCAAGCTGATATGCAATTTGAAAAGTGGTTTTCTTTGGGCGGAGATTGTTTTTTCCAAGTTCTACCTCTATTTTCTCCTAAACTCTGAGATATATTTTGTTTCTGTCACTTCTATAGACAAGCCACAATCATTAGCTTTCATTTGATACCATGTTCATGTTTGTAGCCCATGTGGTTGTGGAGATATTCAACATTTTATGTACACACGTCATGTTAAACCAAAAACCTAAAAATTGACACGATATTGCTTATAAAAATCACAAAAAGAATTTTCAAACTTGACAACCACCTTAAAACATCACCTCTGGGTCCCTTCCAACTAAAAAAATGGGTTGTCTGCTTGTACTCAAACATAGTAGCAAAAGTGTTACGGAAGCACTTTTCAAAATTGGCCCCCAGACTATTACTAGAGGAAATGCATTTTTTCTGGATCTAATACGCTGTTCTTCATTATAAATCAGTAAAAGCTGAATCATAAAGAATGGAAACCTTTTTTACTTTGCAGAAATGCAAGATATAAGCATTTTCACTAGTTGCTACAACTATAAGCATGTGGAATAAGTTTTAACACAAGGGTAGATAATTCATACATGTACCAACCAGCCCACCATAAATCATGGTCTCAGACTCATTTTGTGTAATTGACACTTTCGTCAACGAATAAAAACAAGACGAAAATGTTTGGCAGGGACGACATCCAATCAGAACTGATTTAGTTTTGGAGAGTTAGGTAGAGATCCAATCATAACTACTTTAGTGTATGTGGAGAGGCGGGACAAGCCGGGTAGCCATCCTATCAGTACTAATTTCTTTTGCAGTACCGCTGTAAGACCCCACTCGCACAAATTTGATCTGAACCCGGGAAGACCAGACTAGCCTATTAACTGTCGTTACTCATGGAACTAGGTTAACTCCACAGTGTCAACAGGGAGAAAGTGGAGAGCCGATATATAGACACATTCCTCATTTCACGTCGTGAAAAACAAGACGATGTGTAAACCATCTGGGGCGACAATCTCGGGTAAAAACACAACAAATCTAAAAACACATCTGGCACTGCTGGCAGTATAATGGCAACATAACATCACAGCTGCTTTTACAGTACCATACCTGTCAAGTTTTGGATTTAAAAATAAGGGAAATTTTCCGCCACGCGCTTCGAGCCGTCCCACCAGCCAAACCGAGGTTCAGTATCCCTTACATTTTAAGACAGGTTTACAAGAAATCTAAAATAACCACCTGTGAACCACTTACAAACTACAATTAGATGATCAGAATCTGATAGGCCTACCTTTGTTGACACTGAAATGCTGTGAACATTCCTACATATGTAATTCTTATAATACAGCCTAAATGAAAACACAGTTACAAACCTTACAGAATGCATAACTCTGCCCCATCCTGCTCCTCTTTAGAAAGGTAAATTCGATGTCCCATTTCTCTAGATATTTACATGCAGTCTTTACTTTTTTTGCAGGAATGCGCTCTCTCTCCTTGCATCCATCCATCTCTCCCTGTTCCAGGTTTGTTCCCGCTGTCCGCACTAACCTCGCGAGAACTGCCACTTGCAGCAGCCTGGGTGGCAGTTCTCGCGAGGTTAGTGACATTTCAGTTTGGAGAGGCACAGGAATGTTTTTTAAATTAGAATTGTAGTATTGTGTAAAGGAAACATAAAAATACTTACCTGTAATGGGGAGCTGAACCTGTGGCAGGCACTGTTACCTTTTGTTATTGTTGTGGTGCGGTTAAAGGAGGGTCAGAAGAAAGTTACCGTTCTGAGAGTTTGCACATGACTTTATTGCTTATCTGAGATTTGTTGGTTAATAATAAAGACACTTAAATATATTATATTTGGATGTGATGATTGAAGATACCACAATAATATAATACGGGAAATTTACGGGAAAATACTAATACGGGAGGACGACGGGAAAGAGGGGTAAAATACGGTAGTTTCCCGGCCAAAACGGGAGACTTGACAGGTATGCAGTACCCAGTTTTATAAAGAATGTAATCTGCAATTTGTTATGAACAATGCATATACTTTTCAGGCAGAGCAGCCCTACTGGTCATTATTATTCTGTTATTGTTATGCTCAATAAGCAAGCTCAGGTAAATAAAGATGTTTGAAATAAGTTACATCTGTTTTTGTGTGTATTGCACATTCAAACATTAATAATATTCCATAACTGGTTAAAAATGTTTCATTTTGTGTAAGTGTGCATAATTACTTAAATAATTGAAGTGAACTGATTAAAAAGCATTTACATTTTACACCCTTTATATGTATTTTAGTCTAGGGCTGGGCGATTTTCACGATTAATTCGGTTAATTCGCATGAGCGTTTACACCCGATGTTAGAATGTGACAATCGCGATTGTTTACATACTTTATATTTTAATTAAAATACCAACATGTCACGAGGCAGAAACTGACCAGACGCTCGCGGAACATAAATCAGGGAAAGTTTTATATAAAAAGGGTGAAAACAGTGTACAAAATCAGGTAGAGTGCAAAACCAGCGGATAAACTAAACAGTAAACGGAAGACAACAAGGATTATACACGGTAACGGTTAGATTCAGAAATGAGGAGCGCAAACACGATCGGCAAAACGAGACACAAACAGAAGAGTTTAATTAAGATTCACTGAATCAAACACAGCTGAACTGAATCAAAACTCCGGAGACGGTGAGCGCGATCAGGATTGGCTGACCAGGACATGTGAGTCACGTGACAGTCCGTGGGAGCATGGGAATTGTAGTGCATATTGTTAGAAGCAGACCGTGCCCCCTCCATCCACCCCCAATAACAAGAGGACAAAATCAAAGCTGAGCTGAGTGATTACTTGATGCCCCCCCAGTGTAGATACTGATACAGACTCAGTCAGTGGTGGAAACAGTAAGCAGGCTTGTGTTCCTTTTAAGAAACCTGTAAAGAACTTTTTGTAGTTCTTTTCCTAATGTAAGGAGGCTCTGCTGCACATTATTTAAAATAAGAGTTTGTTTGTGAGCTATTCTTATAAAGGATATAGATCATTCAGATTTCTATTTTGTTTTAATTATTGTTAATTATTGTGATATTGTTTTTGTTATAAGTTTGAGTCCCTTGAAAGGATAATTATAGGTGGTGCTGTTACTATTTTTGCACTTCTGCAGTCTTTTAAATTACAATGCAAAAAAAAAAAAAAAGAAATTTGAGTCTTGTTTCAATTGCATTATACAAGAACAAAAAAACCTAAATCGTAATCGACAATCGGTTATAATTTTAAAATAATAGAGATTTTTTATTTGGCAAAATCGCCCAGCCTTATTTTAGTCGACTGAATCGATGGTAGATTTAGTCTTATGATAATTAGTCGACTAAAACTAGACTAAAACTAAAACAATTCAGATGACTAAATTATGACTAAAACTAAATTACATTTTAGTCAAAAGACTATGACTAAAACTAAATTAAAATTTGCTGTTAAAATTAACACTGACGGGTGGTTCCATGAGTAAGCCGAAGACTAGGTCCAGGCGGTGTAGATCTTTAACCGTACAGGTTTCTGAAGGCTTCTGCTAACGGTAAAAACAATCAAACATTTTAAGATTTGAGCTTTTTTCCAGGAATAAGAAGGTTCGAGAGCTCTGGGAGGTTTTTGAAGGTTTGATATCTAAGCAAGTTTTAAGTCTCTATTCACAGGACCTCACAGGACCTCACCAGACTTCCAGGACATCACGATAGCGTAACGGTAGACCTCTATAAATTAACATCTTCAACCTTTCAGGGCTGGATCGTGTCTAACTGCATGTCTTGCTTGTTTTCTCGACGCAGGTCAACAAGCATCTCGATCCGGAAGATGAGGAGATTCTTCCTACAGTTACCAGCAGCTTTTTTGTTTATTAAATAAGTAAATTGTTCAATAAAGATGTGAACCGTACCGTCATCTGTGTGTCTGTGTGTTATTAGCACGTTTTTAGGCGTCTGTGTGCACAGACTTTGATAGGACACCCAAAAGACGGGTATGATACCGCTTGAGATGCGTCTCCAATTTAATTGGAGGCCATCTGTGGTCAACTGGATTGATTGGACATGATTGGGGATCCCAGACACCGGCTTATACGAGGTCCCACAGTCCACAGTGGCCATGGGGTCAAACGAATCATCTGCAGACCTCAGAGGAATAGATCTGGGCAAGGGTACGGCCACCACCATCCATAAATGGAAGAAGTCTGGCCTGGCCAGGAGGTGAGCAGGAACCTCCGGCGTATCCTTGTGGAGACGTGAGAACTTTCCAGAAGATCACCTAGAGGTCTCTCGGACCACGAGAAACAAGTCACGTCTGGAGGAGACCAGGCACCCTGCTAATGCCACACCAACTGTGAAGCATGGTGGTGGCAGTCCTGATAGAGGGGAAGATGAATGCAGCTGATCCATCCTGCAGTGCTTATATATTTTATTTATTTGTTTTAAACAGCACTGAAACACACTCATTTTAGGACAACCTTTTGAGGTTTCCAGTGTATTTCACTGTGCACATTCTGTGAAGGTAAAATTGTTTTATTTCATTTATTTTTGTTTATTTAAAATAACACTATTAAACCTACATCTCTCTGATAATCTGACCGATGAGCTGTCTGTTCTGACATGCTGCTTAAGCCTGGCTAGCTCAGTCGGTAGTGCATGAGACTCTTAATCTCAGGGTTGTGGGTTTGAGCCCCACGTTGGGCGACTATCTTCATTTAACATCTACTGAAACCAAAAGTACGTTCTTCCACTTTGGACAGCTGGTCTCTGGTGACTTATCAGGTGGATATTTGTGCTTGTAGGACTGTTGTTTACTGGATGTTTTTCAGTTACTTATTTCCACTATTCTGTGGGACTACACATTGTTGTTGTCTCATATCCATTTGATCAACAGGCAGGTTGTACAATAAAGGGCACTCGTCCCTGGGTGGGCTTGAACCACCAACCTTTCGGTTAACAGCCGAACGCGCTAACCAATTGCGGTTTTACAAATTGAAATAATGGCATGTTTCTGACTTGAATGAGAGGGGCATTAAAAAAATTTCACACTTGTCAGAGACAACATTTGAAGTTCAGGTCAATAGGACCTGCTAGTTAGAGAAGACTCACTTGTTTTTTTAGTTTAAGTCCAAAATGGGGGTGTGGCCCATATGGGGATTGAACCCACGACCTTGGCATTATTAGCACTACGCTCTAACCAACTGAGCTAACCAGCCAGTTAAGCTAATCTCTGTAGATCTTTGTACATAATTCTATACTAACCCCCATTCAACCAGCTGCATGGCAATACAAAAAACATTTGAGTCTGCACACTTTCAGTGAAGTGCGTCTCAGTTTGTTCATGCTATGATGTGAGTTATTTCTCCTGCTAAATTATTTAAATTGAATTAAGGTGGTGAAGTTTCTAACCAGCAATAAAAAGTTATATTTAACGTAACTGTTCAGTACTATGTTTATTTTGAGTAGTGCACTAAGTAGGGAGTTGGCGCCATTTGAGACGAGGCCGATAGTCTCTACTCAAAACGGCAGACTGAACGAACTGGCAAAGTTAGCTAAAGAAAGAAATGCTCTGAAAAAAACTTTTTTATATTTTGAACATGCTGTTTCTCACATGTATTCTGTTCGATAAATCGAGTTTTGGGTGACGAATGATCAATTAGCCAAGTTCTCAAGTCTAACAAAGTTTATTTAGAAAAGGTTGGTTCTCCTCAGGCCTCACCAGCTGGTATCTGCACTTCTGCTTTCAGAGAACAATCAATGCAAGTCAGAGAGACACAGACCCCGAGCGCAGGGTTCAACGTGCTTTTATAATTTTGCCCACACCTTCTGAGTTCTTTGTTCTCATGGTCAGTCCTAATTAATTCTTTCAGATGTTACTATATTGACGTCATTGACCTTGTCCGAGGCACCGAATCCGGCCTTATCGGTACAAGGTTTTTAGGGAGTTCTTCTATGTAGCTGTGTGCTACCAATTATCTATTCACTCCCTTCCTGTAGCTATTCACATCGACCTTGCACCAACTTAATCATAATTCACTGTTTTACTTTGCTAACAGGTGGGGTGTCCAATTTTAATTTTCCTAACAATCCCCCTTAGAATGCAAAACATTGCATTCTTCTCCCAAAGCAGAAGTCAGATCTCAAACTTACACAATTAAAAGCATGCGTGGACCCTCAGATACCTGATAGAGCAGAGTTTAACGTCCTGTAGAGACGGGAAGCACCTATATGTGATAATCATATGTAATTAAACTAAAATACTCTAAATCCCTATTATGTCATTATAATTTCATCAAATTGATTATACATAACCACGCAAAATAAAATGAAATACAAAAAGGTGTTCCATGTTTTTGATGATATCTTTTTATTAACACGGTGTCTGGTTCAGTATGAGAAACGACAGCTTCATTCAGTAATGACCCCCCCTTAGGTCACCACTTACTTTGTGCCTTTCCCAAGGGCACAGTCTCCCTGAACCATCATCAAACATACAGAACCTACTGTATACGGAGATATATTTGTAACCTGTGCTAAAAGCAAATTTACCTATGTGTATTGTATTTACCCATTACTTTATTCATTTGCTATCAAGTGTTCCTCTAAATATTTGTGTATTGTTGTAATGCAAGCTAAGTAGAAAAGACATAGTAAATTCAAAAGACAATCTTCTATTCTTGCTTCGTATCTTCTGGATGTCATCCAACTCCAAGGTGTTCCTGTGAATAAATCACACACTTCCCAAAGCAAAGAAATCAACGTACTCATCCTTATTTTGATCACCCAGGTCCTCATGAGCGTCAGGGTTAAGCCCTGTCGACATGAACAGTACTGTCTCATCTGTTGTAACAGGAGAGGCCCCCTTTTGGATCACAGTGTTGATAAATTTTACTATCAGAGCTCTGATGCAAGGCACGCAGCAACACCCACACACGATCACCATAGCCAAACTTACACACACAGCCATGGCTAATTGCATGATCAGACCTTTCCAAGACCCAAACATTTTTCCCAGCCATTTAGTAAAGGGATTGTCTATACCTGAATTTTCCTTCCATTCTTTGGACAAGGCTTTCAAACCTTCAAGGGCTCTAGAGACAGTATCGTCTGGGGCTGTATTGTTGGGGATGAAAGTACAAGTTGCTCCAACCATGTGACAGACACCTCCTTTATCTGCCAATAACATATCTAGGGCCATTCTATTCTGAATAGTCATTAGTGAGGTTTTATCCAATTGGTCCCTAAGTCCCTCTACTGCCTGAACAGTAAAGTTCACAAATTGTTGCTGGTTGTAATACTGTAGAGATAGTTAATCCAATCCACATTTTTATTAATAGTTTACCACCAGAACAAGATACTTTCAAAACCAGCTGCGACTTGATCTCTGGCTTTGAACTCATCAGGAACTCCTCTGGGAACGCCGATCCCATCTATCCATACAGTTTTATCAAACGATCCTCCAGGTTTTACTTCTCTGGTAGGTCTGTGACTTGTCAGAACACAAGCTCGATCCTCCTCTCCGTCGAGTCTGAAGATCCTGAAAGGCATTATTAAAGAAACAAGGGCACATTCTCCTGTCCACACACCGGACAGTCTCCTTCTTACTTTCAAATCACCACATAGCCACAGCAAATCAGCTCTGTTTGTCATTTAATCGTAAAAGGTAGTATTTTTGAGACTGATGTTTTCAGTCTTGCTGCACCACCCTTTGGGGAACTGCCCTCTATTGATTTGCCCAGATACAGTGGAGTGGAAACATGTATAATTACCCTTGTATGCTACAATGTTCGCAGGTAATGGTTGGTTAGAAATAGGAAACCCTTTTTCCAAATCTTGGCAGACTGTGGTGTTTTCTATAGCCATAGGTGTACTAAATAACGTTACCAAACATGTTAAGTTTTCTCCTGACATGGGATGTGTAGCTAATTTGGGATTAGCTGCAGCACAGACAAAACAATTGTTAACCCCCAAACCCTCTGATGTGTATCTTACCCATTCCAGCCACATGGTTTTGTCGGTAAATCCTGTTTCAACGGCCAGCTGGTCTCTCCATGTCATGTTCTGGGTCTGAAGTATCATCACTGCCTGTCCTCCATCAGAAACAATCAGGGCTGGTTTCCCTAAATTGACAGTTTTGCTTGTAGTCCTAGGTTTCAGACATAGTCTCCCTAATGGATCACTACCTGATATGTCCGCACCCACTGTGATACAACATAGATCTGTGTTTTTCCACCCATAATCAGCTAATACCGGAACAGACAACAAGGCTTCATCCCCTCTTAGTGTCATGTTACAGTATGGAAACACTCTACTCTTACCCTTTCTCCACATGCAGACGGCTTTCGACAGTAGATAACTAGGCTGATATTGATTTTTATAGCGCGGGTTAGTATGAGTGAATACAGAGTTCCAAGAGTCACAATATATTTCTGATGTGCCCCACCTGAGCGCATACTTAGTCCAATTATCACATCCATACACATCATGTCCTCTCCAGTTCAGATTTTTCCTGTTTTTTCCCATAACTGTACGTATGTCAAACAGGATCATGGTTGACTCATTATAATTTATCTCTACTGTTACACCAGGCTGAAATGGTACTGCAACCGCCCTTTTCCGTCTTTTTAGCCCTGTCTGTGTGTCATTTGCATTAGTAAAATTCTGAATCCTGTCTTTCTCTTCCTTGTCCTCTCCTCTAATAACCTCTAACCACCCATCATCAAACTGTTTCTTTCTTATTTCTTCCCACTTTTCACAGAGAATCAATACAAAAACCACAAATGTTATGGATAGCAGCATCATTACAGTCGTGGTAATACACCAAGTTCTACAGCCCAACCTTCTCATGGCTTGACCAACCGGATCTGTAGGTGGGTTAAACGGCATCTTACTGAAAGTACCTAAACTAACTTTAATGGAAAACTGTAACTTGGTCCTTGTTTGGCTCAAATAAGATTTGAGAATTGGTTTCACTACTTTCCACTCCAACTGATCCAGTCCACACCCTAATTTTGGAATCCCCAGAGTGGGCACATTAAGTGTCAGCAGCAGCTCCGCCAAATTTGCTACTGCTGAGATAAAATCCCTAAGCTTAGGCTTGTCAGTAGACCACCTCTTGGTTACCAGATTAAACACTGTCACCCGCTTTCCTGTGTGTACTGCACACTTACCCACCTGAACCGGATTCAGACCTTCCACTCCTAGTTGGCTTCTTATCTGCTTTGCCACTCCAGTTCCAAGAGTCAGGTCTGCACCTACACAAATGAGCAATATACTCACCTCTTTCTGTAATGCTTTGTTGACAAATGGAGTACCATTGTCATTGCCAATTCCTTCAGGGATCCCCCACCTTTTGGATTATGTCAGTTATAAGTGCCTTTGCTACCGCACTTGGGAATGCTTCAATCCATTTGGAGAACATATCAATGAAATCAATCTGGAGATGCTGACATGGTCTATCAGCCAGTAGTTGGGCACTTTAAGGAGTTTTAATACCCCTACTAACGTTATTTGTTTTGCAAATCATGCAGCGTTCACAAAATTTTTGGGAGTAATTAGTTAAGCTAGTTAAGCCCTTAGTGTATACTACCTGCATCCCTCCGTCTCGACCATGTGTCAAATTATCATAATCTACAAGCAATTTATGGGAAGACACGGCTTACCAGTTGGATCATACCAAACCTCATCCTTTTGTTACACCCAGCTCGCTTCCACTCGGCCTTTTCTTTTGGCTTGTCGAAGGACTGGATGGCTGTCAGGTCAGCTGAAACAAAAATCATTTTTTGCACAACACAAAATATTTAACTACTTCACATTTCACTGCTGCCTTTTCTCAGCCATGTCTGCTCTGTTGTTGCCCTGTAAAATGGGATCAGAACATGAGGTGTGAGCTTTACATTTACATACATCAATAGCTTTTGGAAATAGGGTTCCATCCAGAAGTGCAGAAATCAGGTTGTGATGTGTGATAGGTTTACCTAAACAGGTCAAAAAGCCTCATGTACTACTTCAAATTTACATGTACAATGCTACTAATTAATCAGCTTGAGCTGATAAATAAGATGTTAGTGATTTTTGCTTTAATTGTTAAATTTTTTGTCATTACATCATACCCCACACAGCTTCTTCCTGTTTCTGTGCTTCTGTATGAAGTTCATCAACAAACAGCTCCATATCTGGATCTTGGAGTTTTCCTGTCAATCTGGTCTAGGAAAGCAAATTTCATTAACAACATTAAAACAATCATTTGGTTCACCTTAATGTCCTGTAGGAAGAAAATTATCAGGATTAAATACATTATATATTTTCAGTGTGATGTTAGTCATTTCAAATTGTTATACCTCAGCCATCTAGCTGTCATCATATTATCAGTTATTTTGTTTCTTTGTTCAGCAATTGAGAAACATAGTTTGGTACCAACAAGGTCAAATTTCAGTAACCTACTAAGTTTATTGAATCATTTACCACTTTTTTATTCAGCTGGCACAGCTCTCACACATTGGAGGCCTACTTCTATAAGGTCTAATTTAGCTAAAAAAAAATTATTTATTGGTCTTAGTTTACCTCCATGACCCTGGAGTAATACTGACGTCATTCACCCTCCTTTTTACATTCAATGTTTGAGTGAATGGTTTGTTTGGATCCGGGATTTCCTGTTGTTGGCGTTGTCTTCAGAGCTCTTTTCAATGTTTCAAAGGTCTTGTCCACTTCGATGTTCCAACTAAGTGCACTGTGGGCCTGTAGGCCCTTCCCATCAGCAATTTCGCTTAAGGGAGCCTCGAGGACTTCATACTTAGAGATGATAGTTCTGCAATAAAATCACATACCTAAGAAAAACATTAGTTGCTTTTTGTGATTGACATGGGATTTTTTTTCCCGAAATGGCTTCTATTCTGCCATTTTCTAATCTTTTACCTTTGACAGAAATCAGTTAACCTAGGAATTTAACTTCATGTTTTACTCATTTTAATTTTGAAAGGCTGTCTTTATCTTTGCTAGGTGACATAATAGTTTCACTGTGTCATTTTCACAAACAATCATTCACTGTTGACCTTTTGGACATAACCACTCATGTCCTTTGTACACAATTGTACACAACTCAACTGTCCTCTCCTCATGAGAGAAATAGACCAACTTAATACAGAAATCAGACACTTCACTTATTCTCACACCAAAGTATTCACAATGTCTGTTCAACCATCACACAACAACAGTTCCAACACTCAAGAACCCAAATCACTCCAGTGATCATGACAACCTTTACACATTGACACGTTTGGGACGCAGCTTTTTACTTCTTTTTTTTTTTTTTTTTTCAATCAGGTGTGGTTAGCTCTCCCATTCATCAATTCAAAACAAGTCAACTTCAACTTTGCTCCTACTTCTACTCCAAAACAACCTCAGTCTTATCTAAGTTTCTCAAAACACTCCTTTTCATACCGGTCATCTGTCATCTGACTCCCCCTCTTGGATCTGTGCAGTGCAATGCAGATCTTCATTTTTCACTTGGTTAGTAAGCAAGTAAGCGTGTTCTGTGAGCTTTAGATTCACTTCATTCATGCTGTGGTTGCAGAGTTGCCACAAATAAACATAAAGTAAGGGTCTAATGTTCATCATTACACCCTGAAAGGAGTTATGTTGGGTAATTTGGATTTTTAGCCTGTCAGTTTCACTGATCAGGGTAATACCTAATTTTTCACATCAGACCTCGCCCCAGTAAATTCACTGGACAATGATCTGACAGTAGAAAGGAAAATTTGAAAGGCTCAAGGCCTTGCAAATGGCATTTTGACAGCACTGAATAATATTCAGTAACCGTGACTCCTGCTGCCCCAACTGAATGCATGAATCTTCCACTTTTCTTTGGAATCACCTCAAACTCATCAGTTCTAATGGCTCAACTCCCTTCTCCTCAGTCTACCAAAAACTGTATCTCACTACCATTCACAAAAATTAAATTATCATAGACATTTTAAGGTTCAGAATACTTAACATATGTTCCTTCAGGAAAATACTTTTGTTCTATTTGTTTTACAGCTACTTGGATCTTATCATTTACATTTAACAGGTATAGGTGTTAGCTTAAGCAGTTCTTCTTTGCAAAGCATAGAAAATTCTGACTCACCAGACCCTTTTGGTTTGTCCTCAGTCCGGTCCTCCTCCATCATTCAGTCTTCTCCATAGTTCTCAACTCTTTAAGTCATTTGTTGGCCCAGTGTCCTCCTTTTTTGCAAATGATGCATTTGTTATTGTCCTTATGACTCCAGGTCACACTTCACTGTGTGACATTGTCTGTTGTCCAGTCCATTCTGACATGTGAAATGTCCACGCCAAGCTTATTCATTTGTTCATTTGTGGTAGGTCTCAGCTCCACTGAGAACTTTTCTTCTTCAACTTAAAAAGCATGTGTCAGTTGTTGGGACACCTCAGTGATGTCATTCTCGGTCCACGGATGATGAACCACCATTGCATGTCCATCAGGTCCCGCTACTTCAATCATGGGAAATGTAGCATGTCTTTATTGTCCATCTTTATTTCCTTCAAACGATATTCACCAGTCGAGCAAGTGTGAAGGGACGAAAACATGTTGGATTAGAACAGGTCCTCTCTATCCTCACTGGGCGGGTCATAGCTTGTACTTAGCACAACTGAGCTTCCTGCTTCAGGTTTGGCAGGCAGGTCTAGAAGATTATTACGTGGAGTTCTTGGGCGGTGCTGTTTAGGAGGTGGAATGGCACCCTCATGGCTTCTTGCCTCAGCTTCCTGTTGAACTTGCGCTCGTCTCTGTGCTGGAGGACACGGACCGGGACACCCTTCTAGGTCTGGGTCTGAAACAGATTTAACACACTAGACATCTGCTTCGTTAGTTTTACATACTACTTGTAATTTATGTGCACATTCCTTAGACTCAATAACCCATTCACTAAAACCACCACATTAATACATCTTTTTATTTTTTATTTTTTATTTTTTATGTGGAAATGGGGCTGTTCTCATTGGAGATAGCTCTCTCTCCTTTTCTCACCCCAGCACAGACACGGAGCAGAGCGTACCTAACACACACACACACACATGGAAAACTTCCCTACGCACACACATACAGAGGCCCCCCCTCTCACCTTCATTGTCACTACCCCTTCCTCATACTTCACACTCTCAACCAAACTAGACAACACACTATCCACATCTTCATCTTGCTCATCAGTATTTTCAGTAAATATACGAATGTCTCCCTTGTGAGATGGACTACGCTTTTTCCCTGCTACATATGGTGCAGGTTCTTCATTAAACATCTGAAGGGCAGATGGCGCTGGTAGGCCAGCATTATAGGTCACACTTTCACCAGCATTGTTATAAATAATAATTATACATATGTTGTACTAACATTTTAGCAAAAAACTAATTTATCTTCAGCCTTGACCACTTCAGCTACCACACTAAAACACACTTTTCACTAAAATACACGATAAGGTTCAATAAATCACTTCACAAAAAACACATCAGCTGGTTAAGTCCTTCTGTTCAAATTCTCACATGCACGCTGCGTCACACACGAACTTCCCACATTCACTCAAAGCACTGTTTCCTCAACGGACAAACAAACCAAATGGACAAACAAGCCAAACAATAGACAAACAAACAAAAGGTACCTTTAATTCAGAAGTACATGAATTGAGAATTTACAATCTTGGAATTTAGTACCAATTTAGGGTGTCCTTTCTCAGGACGCGGGAGAACGACCCACAGGTGCCTGAAGCGGAGCCTCACCTCTTTCTCCGTATGTGAGCCAGTACCCTCGACTTCAGACCTTACAACCTTGGGAATCCCGGGACCTCACCTCTTTCTCCGTATGTGAGCCAGTATCCCTTTCCGTCTAACTCCAAACCCCTACCGCTCGGTCGGTAGGTACAAGGTTATCACTCCGGTGCAATGGATCACTGGAAGAAATCCTCGGCCTATATAACCCTGATCTCGAATTGAATTATCCAGTTCCTAACGCTGCAAGGACTTCCGGGGCCCCACCTATTTCACCGTGTGTGAGCCTTTACCCCTTACTTACAGCGTACCCAAAAATCAAGTTACTTGTCTCGCCAACGTACAAGTCTTGATTATAACCCAAAAAAGTCCTCTCACAGACAGTACTAGTACCTGGGTGACCTCGTTAACACCCTTTGGTTGACCTATGTTACCAACCTAAGCAGCACGGACTATAAAATTACCCCTATGTACTTCTGAATATTCTACAAACACATATAATGACTCAACAGAATTAACAGTAATTAATTAAATTTAGAACACTTCAATTCGCCGGCAGTAGCAGCAGTCATTTTACATACAAATACAACTACCCTATTGACACGTTTAAACAAGCAGAACAAATATACCCAGCAAGAGTTAGTAGACTCAGGACAAAACAATAAACACACACAGTTAGTAAGGGAAATAATGCACCAGAATCTCACTGAAAATTAATTTGGAATTGACTCAAAACTACGTGGTAAGGAGTTCCACAATTGCACGGTAATGGCTCCCTTAGCACTCTTACACGTGGCCCCAAGCGTGTCACAAAATAAACAAGGTACCAGGATTTACACCACCCCAGAAACACCAAGGTGCCAGGAATTACGTGAATTATACCACCCCAGAAACACCAAGGTGCCAGGAATTACGTGGATTACACCACCCCAGAAACACCAAGGTGCCAGGAATTACGTTAATTACACCACCCCAGAAACACCTGTCCACGAACAAGGTGCCAGGAATTACGTGACCTCAGCAATACCTGTCCATGCTTGCGCTCCAATTTTCAAACTAAACACATAAACCAATAGTCTTATTTCAACTGTCCAAAATCCAATTCACATAGACATATAGATAGACAAAGAACCCTAAAAGCTCCCTTAGCTTTATCAGAGAGTCTCCCTTATCCTAATTACTTCACACAATTATACTCTCTGTCGTTGGCCAACTTATACTAAGTGAGATTCGCAGAAACAAAGAACGAAAGAATGAAAACCAGAGAACAACCAAACCCTTTATTACCTTAATTACACTGAATTTACCAGCACTTACACTGAGCAAATTAATTCACCACACTCCCCCTAAATACAAGTTTCAGCTAAATAAAAGAGCTAAAATGCTCTTTACCTTTTAGTGCGCGCGCAGGGAGTGCAGGAAATTCGTCCACTCAGCTGGCTCCAGTCAAAAATATTCCAAATCCTCTAAAATGTAAAATTAACTAAAACCACATAAATTGATCATTTATCAATAACCCAAAACCATCCTCTGCTACCATTTGATCGATAAATCGAGTTTTGGGTGACGAATGATCAATTAGCCAAGTTCTCAAGTCTAACAAAGTTTATTTAGAAAAGGTTTGGTTCTCCTTAGGCCTCACCAGCTGGTATCTGTACTTCTGCTTTCAGAGAACAATCAATGCAAGTCAGAGAGAAACAGACCCCGAGCGCAGGGTTCAACGTGCTTTTATAATTTTGCCCACACCTTCTGAGTTCTTTGTTCTCATGGTCAGTCCTAATTAATTCTTTCAGATGTTACTATATTGACGTCATTGACCTTGTCCGAGGCACCGAATCCGGCCTTATCGGTACAAGGTTTTTAGGGAGTTCTTCCATGTAGCTGAGTGCTACCAATTATCTGTTCACTCCCTTCCTGTAGCTATTCACATCGACCTTGCACCAACTTAATCATAACTCACTGTTTTACTTTGCTAACAGGTGGGGTGTCCAATTTTAATTTTCCTAACAAGGGCGACATTACAAGGATTTTTTTTACCATGTTCACAAAACCTCATATTACCATATCATATTGATTTTCATAACAATTCTCCAAAAGTGCCACAAGAGGGCGACATTACAATTTTTTTTTTTTACGATTTTCATAGGAAAATTGGTGGCCACAAATAAACGCAAGGCTAAAATTAAAGTCTATCCACCTGCATTTGCTCATAACATATCATTGTAACTAAACATACTTAACCAGAGCTTTCAAAGTATACACTCTATCTTTGTCTTGACAATCTTTTTTTTTTTTTTTTTTTTTTTTTTTTTTTAATTTGTGGCGGTCGCCTGCTGCTTTTACATTGAAAGTTCCGCCCCCAGTCACTGCACCATGTCTCTAATTGGTTGCAGTGGAGAACAGGCTGGTAACAATATCATATCACTATTTTTTTTTTTTTACAATTCTTTAAAAGATCCACAACAAGTCGACATTATAAAGATTTTTGTTTATTATGGTCACAAGATCTCATATTACGACAACATATTACTTTTTACTATTGCAATTCTCCAACACTGCCACAAGAGGGCGACATTACAAGATTTTTTTTTTTTTTTTTTTTTTTTTTTTTTTTTAATGGTCACAAGAAAACTGGCCACAAATAATCACAAGGCTAAAATTACAGTGGTCTGTCTACCTGCATGTGCACTGTAAGCCAGGATAAGTTCAATCTACTTAAAAAATTTGTGGAAACCGGTTGCCTTAAATAAGTTAGGTAATGTATAATGAAAACTTGAGTTAGCATAACTTAAAACATTAAGTTATTACACCTAAAAGGCAAGTTGATTAAACTTAATTTTTTTGGTTATACCAACTGCTTTTCCCAATAATTCTACTCATTATCTTGAGCTCAATGGACAAAAATATTGATTTCTTCTTAGTTTTCATGTTCATTGTGTTTTAAATATCAATTAGAAATGTTTATAGAAAAACAGACAGAATAATAAAATTATTTTTTTCTTTATTTCACTTCAGAAGCATTTACTTAAAATACAATATGTCAAGAAAACATCTTTAAAACAAACTGTATATAAAGTTTTGATGAAACACAAACAGCTCTTCACAGTAACCATGAACCTGTACTCAGTTTCACACAGCGAGCTGATTTCTTAACGTTTGGCTGCAGCTTTCTAAAACAAAACAAAGAAACAAGAAACAGAAGTATTAATATCAACATTAATACCATTCATTTAAGGATTAAAATAAAGCAAGCCAGCACACTCTTTGCTTCGTATGAAGGCTAGCATGCTACACTCTAAAAAGAAATGTGTTAAAAACGACACACCGTGTGGAATTTCAACACATGTGAGGAGTGTGCTCAGGGACGACACATACTGTATGTTGATTTAAACACAGTAAATGTGTCATCCTGTTTTTGCACACCCACCGTGTTAGGATAATTAACACACACAATGTGTTGTTCTTACACAATGTGTGTTGATTATGTGTAATCAAGAAAATGGGTAAAAGAAAGACTAATACAAATGTAGCCATTTTATTTTACTGTATAATATTACAAATGTTTAAATACCATTCTTTTTTGTGACAAATAATAAATTAAAACAAGATTACAAACAGTTTAACAGTAAAGGTACAAAATATATCTTCCTTGAATTTTTATTTTTAAAGATTGTTGCAAAAACTCGTAAAATGTCTGTTTCTCTGTCCTAAAAGAAAGACAAAAAATATAATTACAAGGTTCTGTGTTTCTCTCTCAGTCTTGTGTAATCACATTACAAAATATTAACTGAGACATTTACAACATTTAATATTTTGAATAACATTCTGATTAGTCAACCAACCAAATAAGTAATCAGAACACAACTAATATTCCTCCAAATTTGTCATCAGATGTCTCTAATTATTCACATAGGCTGTTTAACAAATTATTAAACAAGTCACCTGAAAACTACAGTTACAGCATACAAGCTAAAATGTTTCCTTTACCAGAATAAAGTAAATCGGATGATGAATTTTGGAAGAGTTGTGCTTATATCCACCACTACTACTTTAATGCTAATAACAATAAGCAATGTTGCTAACGATTCGATTTAATGAACCGATTCTTCCGAACCGATTCTGCACTTCCAAACCGACTGCATTAGCGCCTCTTAAGCACTAATGAATCAATCGATTCAGTTTTTCGATTCGTTTAAACGGATGATTTAAACGAACCGATTCAGTAAAACGAACTGAGCTAAACTAAGCTAAAACAAATGTTAAAATGATTAAAATTCGCTTCTCATAATGAGATTTAACTTAAATAATGTTACTAAATCACTGTAACCACACAGTCCCAATAGATCAGTTAAGTAAGTTACCTTGAGAAAACTGAAAACACAGAGGGTTGCTATGGTAACCTCATCCACAGTCATTCTGTTGTGGCGCCATTTTGACCAAACTAAAAGTCCGATTTACGGTTAGCCAGTTAGCTAACGATAAATAATACCAATAAAAAGAAAGACTAGTCAGGTTTAACAGAACATTTATTACTGAATAGGAACAGAAAAGCAAAGTTAGGTTTATATTAATGTAATTCAGTGCCTCCTTTTTAACTTAACTAAAAAGGGGGGGGTAGGTTGTTGTCAGAGGTTGTTCTGTCAATGTCGGGGAGGGGCGGGGGTTTGGGGGGTTTCGATATTACCTGATGATCCTGACGGTTCTCTTCCACCTTTTTTTAATGAACTTTATTGAACAACAAATATATTACAAAAGAATACAACATCAATCACAGACAAGATGTAACATACACAATGAAAATTAGACAATTATTAACTAAAAATTGCTCGAGGTTATAGAAATAGAATTAAAATAAATAAAATTAGCTAAAGCAGGAATTTATAGATACCATTTAATGATTTTCTAAAATGACCTTAAGGGATAGAGAAGTTTTCTAACAGTGTTAAAGTACGTCTTGCCTTCACATTTTCACAGAGTTTTAACAAATTAATGTATGATATAAAGGCTGCCTTAAAAGTGTTGAAGTTTGCATTTACATTTTCAGCATACACTTTTATCCAAAGCGACTAACACAATGAGCAATTGAGGGCCTTGCTCAGGGACCCAACAGTGGCAACTTGGTGGTGGCGGGGCTTGAACCGGCAACCTTCTGTTTACTAGTCCAGTACCTTAACCACTGAGCTATCACTGGCCCCAAGTTTGGTCTATTATTCATACATTTACAACAATTAATGTGATATTTGGATAATATTAAGAGAAGGTTGACAATATAAGTCTCATCTGAATTCAATATGTCACTTTTAGTTATTCCAAACAGAATAAATTCAGTTTTCAATTTAAAGTTATAGCTAATTTTTCTATTAATAAAATTATTTAAATCAGTCCAAAAAATTGAGCAAAATGAACAATCCCAAAATAAGTGAGTAAGGGATTCTTCATATTTGTGACAAAATAAACATTCAGCATTTATATCTTTTTTTTTAATTTAGCAATAGTTTTATTGATAGGGTAACATCTGTGCAGAATCCTGAGAGTTACTTCCCTTACCTTATTTGTAATTAAAAAATTATTTGGTAAAAGCCATGTTATTTTCCAATCTATATCATAATATTAGTTATTCCAAAAGAATACTGCAGCTGGTTTAGATATTATATTCCTTTGAACAATGTTCCTAATACATAGGTTAGGTTGCAGCTGAAACCTATTTCAGACCTCACCCAGCAACAAGAAATTCTATTTTCTGATTGGCTGAGAAATTCTATTTTTCTGATTGGCCGATAGGTCGCTAATTCAAGACAGCTGTATGAGCGCGGAGTAGTCTGCCTTTGACTCGTGTGTAAGATAGGTTAGAGCAATTTCTGTGCGGCGAAGTTAATAATTTCTCAGAGTGAGAAATACCATGTGTGGCTGTGTGAGCGTGTTGAAATGCGTGAGAGCCCTGGTCCTGCTCCTTTCCTTGCATGGTCCAAAAAGAGGAAAACACAGATATACTTGATAGGAGAAATGTGTCTGGTTAACGCATATTTTTATTTATTAATTTATTTTTAATCTTCCATGGGAAATAATCTATGTTTCTAGTCAGAAATGCCATTATTTTATCCAACAAATTTAAGTAAAATTGAATAAATATATATTTTTACACAATCAACTTTATTTATATAGCGCTTTTTACAATAGACATTTTCTCAAAGCAACTTTACAAAATCCAGGACCAACAGATACAAAAACCCCTGTTGAGCAAGCCGAGGGCGACTGTGGCAAGGAAAAACTCCCTGAAAATTACAGGAAGAAACCTTGAGAGGAACCAGACTCAGCAGGGCCCATCCTTCTTGGGTGGTCTGGAGAAAACTTTAAATAAGTAGGATTTACACAAATCATACAAACACAGAATTAAATGAACTAAAAGTTATAACTGGCAGTAAATAAATAAATAAATAATAATAGAGTTGTTATTCGGTCTAGTCTTCAATAAAGTCTGTAGTGAGTTCTTGTCATTCTTGGTGCAATTACTCCAGACCCGTCACATCCGGCAGGAGCAGCATCATTGGCACTGCAGTCTCGACTTCAATCCTTAACCTTGGCGGGTAAATAGGTTTCCATCAGAATGCCCTCGGGGTAAAACAATAGAGAATGTAGTTAATAATGTACAATGCTAGTTGAGTAAAAACAGTTTTACAGAGAGTTTTAGACTCCAGCAACCCTAATTATTACAGCATAACTAAAAGGGAGAGCGAGCAGGTAACAAGGTCATGAAGGCTTTCACAGGACATCAGCGTCCACCTCCCCTACCCAAACCTGAGTGATCGGACAAGAGAGGCAGAACGACAGTAACCCAACATCCCTGATCACCACAAGTTTCTATGACCAAGAACCCCCAAGCTCTGCGCCTTTGTCTATATTAATCAAAAGCCTGAGAAAATAAATATGTTTTCAATGTATTTTCTCACAGTTCTACACATAAATGTGTAGACTAACTATTGGAGTTACTTTACACGTGTCTGTGTAAGAAGTGGCCAGAAATGACACAAAAAATGTTACAGACCGCAGGACACAGTAGTTGTGTAGAAAAAATGACACATTACTTTTTAAGAGTGTACTACTACTACCATCACCAATAATACTATTATTATGACAGCAACTATAATAGAAAAAACAAATTGATTACTATGAGAAATTATGATTATTTAGTTAATATTTTACAATATGTCTGACCTAAGATGCCTGTAATTACCCTGTGTTGAGTACTTAGAATAGTGTTTTATTATTAATATTGATGTATTATTCTGAATAATAATTACTGATTATTATTCCTCTTTTTTTGCAAGCTGCAATTTACTGCTCCCTCTTCTTTACTGGCATGTTTTTGTTCTGTTACTCTGTTTAGTGCGAAGTAAAACACAGCTACCAAGCAGGACTAGATCGAGTTCAGGGTGCTTAACTGTCATGTAGCAGATGGAAGAAAAAAATAAACATAACAATTTAGAATAATAATGATGATAATAAGAAGAATATTTTAATACACTAACATTCATTTCAGTCATTCCTACATATTTGTGCTGTAAGATCTACAGAACATCACCGTATCAGCTTTAAGTTCACATATACTGACACATTTCTAAAACAACACATGGCTCCAACATTCACATTCTACTGATCTTTCTAACACTTACAAAACAGATTCAAGTCTATTTTAGTTATTTATCTGATACATCTCTTTTATAAAGATGCACTTTTTAACGTTTAACTTAGAAATGTCTTTAACACAGCTAACACTGACACATAAAATGTCTTATTTTACTTATTTGGCTTTTATTGATACACAGCTAAGATCACTTTCACTTTAATCAAGATGTGTCTGACTTTGAAATATGTTTATGAAATGTTATGCTTTAGCAGAATATGACTTATAACTTCCCATTTCTCACAATACAGTGAAATATACAAACACATTTTTAACACAGATGTCACTTATAAAGACTTTATAAGTCGGTATTGTTCAGCACAGAAGAATCTGAAAACTTTTTTTTTTGTTTAATGTATTCATTGTTTATTTAGTTAATCACTCATTCATGACCCTAACACCCAATTTAACAAAACATTAATGGCTCTAGCAGTCCAGGTGAGACATATTCACCTATTTTACTTAAATTTTTTACTCTCTCTCTCTCTCACACACACACACACACCTGCAAAAGCTGGCAACAAACACAAGCGTTTTCCAAGTTTAGAGTAAATCTAACCAGCTTTTCTCTGAACTGCCATTGTCTAAGCACTATAACAGTAGTTGTCGGTTTTGTTACATCTTTGGACACTCTTGGGGTGTTTATCACCTCTCTGTTTTGGATGTTTGGATGTTTGCTTCTTTAATCTGGTCACAATCAACTCGTTCTGACCAGTTTGTTAATCAAATTATCATAGGCTTGCTTTTGGACTGTGTGATTAAACCATTAGAAATGGTAGCACATTGCCACTGGCGTCCTCCACACAGAGGTGCAGACCATATTTTTACTTATAATGTTGCATCCCAAAATATTCCATCTATTTGGTCCCATCGAACACAGACTTCACTGCTCTATCACAAAAAACCACATGTAAATCTAGCTAATCTCCGCTCTCTACCTCGCTCCTCACAGCCAACTACACAACAATGCCACTTGAAAATGGCGTTGCTTAATGTTCGCTCACTTAACCAAAAAAGTACCGTGCTTAGTGAATTTATATCTGACAGTGAACTAGATTTTTTCTGTCTCACTGAAACTTGGCATAAACCCTTGGATTAATTCCCGTTAAATAAGACCACACCAATGGGATACTCATATATTGATGAACCTCGTATGGAAGGGCGAGGTGGTGGTGTTGCTGCAGTCTACAGGGATGATGTTAAAATAACCGTTATGCCTATTCCTGCTGCTCTTTCTTTTGAACACCTGGCTTTCAAGTTGTCAGGGCCTACTCCTTTGGTCACTGCTGTGGTTTATCGTCCACCAAAACCAAACGCTTCCTTTCTCTCTAATTTTTCAGATTTTCTAACCCAGCTTAGTGTCCTCTCATCCTCTGTACTGCTTATGGGTGATTTTAACGTCCATATTGATGACGACTGTAAATTTGCCAAGGAATTCTTGGAATTGTTACAGTGTTTCAATTTCACACAACATATACACTTTCCAACTCATAAAAAAGGTCATACTCTTGACCTCGTTTGCTCTACTGGTGTCTTAGTTCATCAGCCGTCTAGCCACGACCTTGATGTCTCTGATCATTTGACAATCATCATGGACATTGAGGTCACTAAGCCCATCACTAGAGCTAAACGTAAAATATCCTTCAGGAATCTTAAACATATCTCTTCCTCTGTTTTCTCAGATTCTCTTGTTAAAAAGATGTCTGCTTGTCCTTTATTGTCTAGCAATTCATCTGACCTTGTCGATTACTAAAATGACATACTCGCCTCATGTCTTGATGAGCTGGCTCCTTTGAGAAGCAAATTTGTTTCATTTAGTCATTCTGCACCATGGTACACAATTGAGCTTCACCAAATGAAATCCCGTAAACGTCAGCATGAAAGACTTTATAAGAAATCCGGTCTAACAGTACATCATCAGATTTATTCTGATTATCTTCAACAGTATAAGGACGCCCTTATGACAGCCCGGTCCACTTACTATTCAGAACTCATACATGCTGGATCAGCAAATCCTAAGACTCTCTTCTCCACAATAAATAAACTTCTCAACCCAGTTGACAACATTACAGAATCTTTTACAGTTGACAAGTGCAACGCTTACCTTTCGTTTTTTTCAAACAAAGGTTGAGACTATTCACAATTTATTGACAGTCTCCCCTGTCATCTCTGTTTTTTCGCCTGTTTCACCTCAATTTATCACTCAGCCTCTGTCTCAGTTCTCCCCTGTGTCTCACTTGGAGCTATTGAAGATCATGACAGGAATGCGGAGCACCACTTGTGTTTTGGATCCTGCTCCATCAACAATTGTTAAGGGTTGTTTTCCAGTTATTTCGTCACTTCTCATAGAGATAATCAACTCCTCTCTTAGTACTGGTTCAGTCCCTCAAACACTTAAATTGGCTGCTGTTACTCCCATACTTAAAAAACCTGGACTTGACTCTGACATCATGAGTAACTTTCGGCCCATTTCCAATCTTCCATTTCTGTCAAAAATACTGGAACGTTACAAATGATCTTCTTCTCTCCTCAGACTCTGGACAAATTAGCATTCTTATCCTCCTCGACCTTACTGCAGCTTTTGACACCATTAATCACTCCATTCTTCTGTCCCGCCTTGAATCCTCCGTCAACATCACAGGTACTGCAGTTTGTTAATATTAACAAATGTAGTTCTGTCACCGTTCCACTATCCCAAGGCGTTCCCCAAGGTTCAGTGCTTGGTCCCCTTCTGTTTATTCTTCATATGCTCCCCTTGGTGACATCATACGTCGGCATGGTTTACATTTTCATTGCTATGCTGATGATGTCCAGCTTTACATCTCCTCCAAATCCATTAATACTGCACTTCACTCTACTCTGACAAATTGCATCACGGAGATGAAATCATGGATGAAAGCCAATTTTCTCAAATTAAACTGTGAAAAATCTGACATGATCATCGTAGGTCCTACATCCCTTGTAAAAACCACGAACAATTTTCAACTTACCATTGAAAATTATACCTTGTTTCCATCTTCTACCATCCGGAATCTTGGTATTATTTTTGATAGCAATCTCTTTTTTGAACACCATGTAAATCAAATTACCAGAACTGCTTTCTTTCATTTAAAAAAACATAGCACGTCTCCGTCCATCGCTCTCCTTTCCTGCTGCCGAAACCCTGATCCATGCTTTTATCACATCCAGAATTGATTATTGCAATAGCATCCTTTATGGTACATCTAACAAAATCCTAAAAAAAACTTCAGTATATTCAGAATTCAGCTGCACGTATCCTTACTCATACTCGCTCCCGTGAACATATTACACCTGTGCTACAAAAACTTCATTGGCTTCCCGTTGTGCAGCGTATTCAGTTCAAAATTCTTTTATTCACTCACAAAGCCCTGCATAATCAGTCCCCCTCCTACCTTGCTGACCTGCTCCATCATCACAATCCCTCCCGTAACCTTCGTTCTTCTGAGGCTAACTTACTGTCTATACCTACTAGGACTAAGCACCGGGCCTGGGGTGACAGGGCCTTTTCCATAGCTGCTCCATCTTTATGGACTGCTCTCCCCAAACATTTACGAGATTGTCCTGACTTGTCCACTTTCAAGTCGCATCTTAAAACTCATCTGTTCAGAGTGGCATTTAATTTGTAACTATGATATTTGCTATTCTTTTTAATAGATCTTATGCTTGGATTCTAAACTTTTATAGTTTTTTGAGTGACCTCCCCACTCATCACAGTGACCTTAGGTCCTGATTGTACGTGAATCTGTCCTGTTTTGTCTACTATTTATATGTTTAGAGTATGTTTTATTGCTGTTTGTTCTGTATCTCTTTGTTTTAATGAACTGTCTTGTTGTTTTTTTTCTTCTCTGTTTTCCTTGTCATTATTTTGTTGATGATTGATGTGTGTGTTAATTTTGTATTATGATTCCTATTGTTTTGATTGTTTTTATCACTAGTTTTTATGTGAAGTGTCTTTGAGTGTCCTGAAAAGCGCTATATAAATAAAATGTATTATTATTATTATTATTATTTATATATTACACATTCCTAAACACAATTTTACCCTCATGTTTTATTCACCCTACACCTCCTCCTACACTGCTGCAGGTGTTTTAGATGTATTTTTGTATATTTGTGTCTCTAATGCTACTTTCACAAGCACTGACAGGCTTCTAAAGCTATTTGTTTGTTTTATTTCAATTTCACTACAATTTTACTGATTTGACTTAATATGTACTTTTTATCATACACTGCTCTGTTCTCCCACTCTGTCTTATATCCTATTATGGGTTATTTTTGGGCTACATTGTCATGTCTCTAATGGCTCTTTGTCCCACCTAATTGTACAATATAAAAAAAATGCGACAAATATGGCGATTATAGTACATTGTAATAGGGTTTAGGGTTGCATAGAAGCCCTGTTGAATTTCTTTTTTTAACATGTTTAAAACTGCAAAATTATTAAAATTAACTTTAGTTACAGAAAAAAACCCCCATCAAATCGATTGTGGGCCGATTTACTGAGGAAAAACTACAGTGGCCAAGAAGTGCAAAACAAATTAACATTTTAGAAAACAAAATTACAACAAAAACAAAATCTGATGGAAAGGGTAAGTACATACAGTAGTGTTCAAAAAAATAGCAGTGATTTTAAAAAAGCGAATAAAGCACAAAATCATTATAATAACTTTTATTTCCATAAATGCAAATGCACTATGCAAATTCTAAATCAAAACATTAACAACATTTAGCCAGTTTGTGTTAATCCTTTACAGAAAGTTAAGAAAAATGAATATTAGGTTGTTCAAAAAAATAGCAGTGCCAGCATTTTTCTTTAAAAACTCAAAAAATTTATCTATAAACTGAAAATGTTTGAGGTTTCACTTTACTTTAAATTACTGAACTAATATTTAGTGGCATAACAATTGTTTCTGAGATCTGTGTTGCATGGAGTCGACCAACTTCTGGCACCTCTGAACAGGTATTCCAGTCCAGGATGATTAGACTACATTCCACAGTTCTTCTGCAATTTTGGGTTTTGCCTCAAAAAAACACGTTTCAGATATCAGCCCACAAGTTCTCTATGGGATTGAAGTCAGGGGATTGGGCTGGCCACTCTATTACCTCAATTTTGTTTGTCTGTAACCAAGATGTTTTGGGTCATTGTCATGTTAAAACACCTATTTTAAGGGCATTTCTTCTTCGACAGGATTCTGATATATTTAAACTGATCCATGACCCCTTGTATGTGATAAATAGACGTAACACCATGGTCTGAAAACTGCCGCTGTCACTCCCATCCTAAAGAAACCGGGTCTGGACAGATCTGTGTTAAACAACTTCAGACCAATCTCGAATCCTCCATTCCTTTCTAAGGTTCTCGAAAAAGTCGTGGCTTCTCAGCTTCTTGACTTTATGAGCTCAAATAATCTATTTGAAACTTTCCAGTCGGGTTTTCGTTCCCAACACAGCACTGAGACTGCTCTACTCTATGTGCTGAACGATCTAATACGTTCCTCGGACTCTGGTTTTGTCTCGTCTCTTCTTCTTCTAGATCTCTCTGCTGCTTTCGATACGGTTAACCACAACATCCTTCTGACTCGTCTGTCTGATATTGGGATTTCTGGCATTGTACTCTCCTGGTTCAAATCCTATCTATCTGACAGGCATTTTTTCATTCGCTTGGGTAATCATGTTTCCGACACTGCTTTGGTGAAACAAGGGGTACCGCAAGGCTCTGTACTGGGGCCTCTTCTTTTTATTATTTACATCTTTCCACTTGGTTCCATCATACGCAGACACGGTCTTAACTTTCACTGCTACGCAGATGATACCCAACTCTACCTTGCCTTCAAACCATCCATCTCTTTTCCTCCCACCTCGCTTACCTCATGTATCCAGGAACTTCAATCCTGGCTGCATTCAAATTTCTTGCTGTTTAATCCCCTTAAGACTGAGCTTCTTTACGTGGGCACTAAAACTACACTTTCCTCTTTCACAAACTCTCCCCTCCTCATTGGGAATGTTTCCATCACACCTTCCAACTGTATACGCAATCTTGGTGTTCTGTTTGACCCTCTGCTTTCATTCGGTCCTCATGTGAAATCACTATCCAAATCAGCCTTTCTTCAGCTTCGCAATATTACTCGTCTCCGTCCCTATCTTTCATTTGAGGTGGCGGAAACACTGATACACGCTTTTGTCACCAGCCGTTTGGACTACTGCAATTCCTTATTGCACGGACTTCCCGCCAAAACCCTTCGTCCCCTGCAAACTATACAAAATGCAGCTGCTCGGGTCCTGACATTTACCCGAAAGTTTGACCACATCACCCCTGTTTTGGAAGAACTACATTGGCTGCCAATTTCCATGCGCATTAAATATAAAATTCTGGTCTTGACTTTTAAAGCACTTCATGGTCTCGCTCCCGCCTATCTTACTAAACTCCTCACACGTCGCACACCATCACGCAAACTAAGGTCGTCAGACACAAATCAACTCTCTGTTCCTAGATTTAGGATGTCCACTATGGGCGGCAGATCCTTCAGCGTTGCCGCCCCAACACTCTGGAACTCTCTGCCCTCGACTCTTCGCTCTATTTCTTCTCTTTCTGCTTTCAAGGTGTCTCTAAAAACCCATCTCTTCTCACAACATTTTCATTCTACTTCTTGAACTTATATCTCTAACCTATCCTTACTCACTGTCGGTTTGTTTTTGTTTTGTTTTTGTTTTGCCTTGTCTTGTTTTGCGTGTTGTCGTTTGTTTTCACTTTTTATTACTGTACAGCGACCTTGAGCTTGGTGAAAGGCGCTATATAAGTTGAACTTATTATTATTATTATTATCTATTGTCTGTCTATTGATCATCTGTCTAACTATCTCTGATGATTATAGATCTGGACTTACCTTGTGGGCGTGACCACCCGGAAGCAGAAGCGTCGCCCGGTGTCCTTGCAGCTCTGGACCGAACAGCGCTGCAGGTCTTCCGCCAGCACCGTGAAGTCATGCTGGGGGAATAGAACATAAAACCTTCTTATTTATGCAGTCGATGATAGAAACACCGGTGAAATCATCCCAGACGTAAATGCGACGAGGGCGGTTTGGGACGCAGCCCAGCACAGAAGTCCGCTGTAATGCACCCGAATGATGAGGGGCGTACAGCTGCGGTGCATTATGGGTATTTCACAGAGTCCAGGAGAGACCTGATTTAGATCATGTGAAGTCATGTGACCTACCTTAAACCTCTTCTTGTAGAGAAGCTGATTGTTCTGTATGATGAACCACCACCTGCACAGATCAAAACATCATATAAATGTATAATATTGAGTGTATATATAATATTGAGTGTATAAATATAATATTGAGTGTGTATATATAATATTGAGTATAAATATAATAGGGTGTTTGTATAAATAATATTGAGTATATTTACACAATATAAACACTAAGCATCAGTGTACAGACCTGTTCCAGGTTTTAAACACACTTCTGGTCCTCTTAAACAGAAACCCCTCCATCAGGAGCACTTCCTCAGCCTCCGCGCCGCCCCCGTGACCCGGGTCGACCCCAGAGGATGCCCGGGGAGGCGCCCCGCAACACAGCACACGCAGAAACCTTTGTCTCAGAGAAGCAGCCATCGTAAATGAGGAGAAAATCTAAATGCTGCTCCTGAAGAGCACAGGTCCACATTGTGATGTCACAGCGTTCCGAGGGAGCAGAGTGAATTTACCTTTACCATATATGGGCATGACTGGATTCATGTGACTGCACATATACTGACTTGATTTCCACTGTGGGACGGCTTCTGGAGGGTCCTGGGTTCGATTACCGGGTGAAGTTGGCATGTTCTCCCCATGTCCTGGAGGTATAAGTGTGTTGTCACACACCCTGGTACTGACACACCTCCATACCATGAAACACCCTGGTACTGACACACCTCCATACCATGAAACACCCTGGTACTGACACACCTCCATACCATGAAACACCCTGGTACTGGTACTGGTACTGACACAGCTCCATACTATGACACACCCTGGTACTGTGTGGTACCCCCATACCATGACACACCTTAGTACTGACACACCATGACACACCCTGATACTGACACCTCATACATGTGTATGATATGTGATTGTGTACTGATGTGTGTGTATTACATGTGTGTATAAGGTGTGTATGAGGTGTGTATTGTGTACTGATGTGTGTGTGTAACACGTGTGTATTATGTGTGTACATAAAGTGTGTGTGTGTGTATAAGGTGTGTACATAAGACGTGTATAAGGTGTGTATAGGATGTGTGTTTAAAGTGTGTGTGTGTGTGTACAAGGTGTGTGTTTAAAGTGTGTGTGTATAAGGTGTGTGTGTGTGTGTTTCAGTGCTTTCTGCACCATGGCCAGCATTAAGGTTCACAACATCGTGGTCTTCATGCAGTAAGTTTATTTGGGGTAATTAGGGTTGAGGGGTAATTGGCTGTGGGGTAGTTGAGGCGGAGGGGGTATTTAGGTCGAGAGGGTATTTGACCTGATGTGTTTGTTTTACATTTACATTTACATTTTCAGCATTTAGCAGACGCTTTTATCCAAAGCGACTTACACATTGAGCGGAACACAATGAGCAATTGAGGGTTAAGGGTCTTGCTCAGGGACCCAACAGTGGCAACTTGGTGGTGGCGGGGCTTGAACCGGCAACCTTCTGTTTACTAGTCCAGTACCTTAACCACTGAGCTATCACTGGCAATGTTTTCTACAGGACCACAGTGAACACATCGTACATGGTGCGCAGTGCTCAGAACACGCGTATTGCTACATCGACTGCGGCACCAACTCCTCCGTACGCCACCCGCCCGAGCTGCACGGCACCGACCTGCCCCTCACCAGCCCGAGCGCCGGGGCGTCTATGCTCGTTCTGTAAAGTCACTGTTTAATACAAATAAATCAAATATATAAGCACTGCAGGACGGATCAGCTGCATTCATCTTCCCCTCTATCAGGACCACCACCACCAAGAAGGATGGGCCCTGCTGAGTCTGGTTCCTCTCAAGGTTTCTTCCTGTAATTTTCAGGGAGTTTTTCCTTGCCATAGTCGCCCTCGGCTTGCTCAACAGGGGTTTTTGTATCTGTTGGTCATGGATTTTGTAAAGTTGCTTTGTGACAATGTCTATTGTAAAAAGCGCTATATAAATAAAGTTGACTTGACTTGACCACCATACCTCACAGTAGGCGTGGCATTAGCCGGGTGCCTGGTCTCCTCCAGACGTGACTCATTTCTTCTGGTCTGAGAGACCTTAAGGTGCATTTTGGAACCTAGATCAAATGGTTGATCTTCTGGAAGGTTCTTCCATCCTGCTCACCTCCCGGCCAGGCCAGACTTCTTCCATTTATGGATGTTGGTGGTCCGTACCCTTGCCCAGATCTATGCCTCTGAGGTATGCAGACGATTCCTTTGACCCCATGTCCACTGTGGACTGTGGGACCTCGTATAAGCAGGTGTCTGCGATCTCCAATCGTGTCCAATCAATCCAACTGACGAGAGGTGGCCTCCAATTAAATTGGATCATACCCAACTTTTGGGTGTTTGGGTGACGGTACAGTTCACGTCTTTATTAAACAATTTATTTATTTAATAAACAAAGAAGCTGCTGGTAACTGTAAGAAGAATCTCCTCGTCTTCCGGGTCAAGATGCTCGTTGACCTGCAACGAGAAAACAAGCAAGAAATGCAGTTAGACACAATCCATTTTATTTAATTTATACAGGTCTTCCGTTGGTGTGCAGTTACCTGAATACGTGTTGTACGGAGTGTCCTTCAGCAGGTCGCCGCATCCAAAGTCAATCAGCTTCACCTCCAGCGTCTCTGTGTTCAGAAGGACGTTCTGGAGCTTGACCCATCGCATGACGTGCCGGGCAAGCCGCATCCTCAGCCTGCCCTTCCAGAGCATCAGCTGGTAGAGGTCTACGCAGGGGACGGGCCGCTCCAGGATCAGTATGCAGTGCTCGGGCGTGTCGAACCACTCCAGGAGCATCAGCACGTGCAAGCTGGCAGGCGACCTGGACACCATGCGCATCAGGGCCACCTTGATGGGGAGCACCTCTGTCTCCCCGGGCTGATAGTAGTCACTTACAATCCTGGTAAATTTGAGGTGGGCATCCTTCACCACGTATTTGATGGCAACCTAAACACACACAAGTAAACGATCATTAGTAGATTTTTAATACAAGGGTTGGGAAAGACTTGATAAGGTCCTGGTAGGTCGTCACGGGTGTCTGGAGCCGTGACTGCAGTTGCTCAAGGCGCTCCACAGGGTTCAAGTCTGGTGTGCATCCCGGTTTGTCTCGATAAGGTCCTGGTAGGTTGTAGGGAGGATCCTGAGGAGGATCCAAAGATTGGGACCTAAGGGAATTCAGGGGCCCAGTAAGGTCCTGGAAGGTCGTTACAGGTATCTGGAGGGAGGATCCAGGCAAGGATTCGTAGAGCCAACACGACCATCAAGGAGCTCCCACAGACGCTTAATTAAGGTCATGTCTGGGGCTAAAGGGAATTCAGGGGCCAGGGTGGTACTCGGAAGTCCTCATGACCCAATAAGGTCCTGGAAGGTCGTCACTGGTTTCTGGAGCCATAGGAGGACCCAGGGGAGGATCCATAGATTGGGACCAAAGGGAATTCAGGGGCCAGGGTGGTACTCAAAAGTTCCCGTGACCCAATAAGCTCCTAGAAGGTCGTCACAGGTATCTGGAGACATAGGAGGACACAGGGGAGAATCTGTAGAGCCAACATGACAATCGAGGTGGGTTCAAGTCTGGGGCATTACAGGGCCAGGGTAGTACTAGGAAGTGTTGGTCATGCTGTTCCAACCAATGTGGACGAGGTATCTGGAGCCATGCTGCTGCTTGAGGTGGTCCCACAGACACTCAACTGGGTTCAAGTCTGGGGAATTAGAGGGCCAGGGTAGTACTCTGAAGTCTTCTAGCCATGCTGGAAGATCCCATCCATCCCAGTGACCCAATAAAGTCCTGGTAGGTCGTCACAGTTATCTGGAGCCATAGAAGGATCCAGGGGAGGATCAACATAACAAACTGATACTCACCTGGTTCCCTTACGGACATCTTCATAGACCAAACCGAAGCCTCCCTGTCCCAACAGCTCTCCAAGTGTGTATCGGCTCTCAAAGCTGTCCAGGTTCATCGGGCGTCTTCTCCTCTTGACCTCCTATGTCGGTGGTTTCTCCTTCAGCATCTTCAACACAAGTATCACCAATGATGCTTCATGTGTTATGTGGACCAAAAATGAGGGTCCAAATAAAGGTTCGGCGTACTCACCCTTGTTCCAGAGAGCATCGCAGACGACTTCTCCAGAACTGATCCCACCTACGAAGTCCAAGGGTTAAATATATAGTCACTAGAGTTCAATAGTGTGGGACTCAAATGTGTGTCTGATTAGGACGCATTAAACTGGTGTTAAAGACTTGAGACCTCTGAGACCCTCTCCGAGACCCTCTCTAGACCCTCTCTGAGACACTCTCAGACTATCTGAGACCCTCCCTAAGACACTATCTGAGACTATCTCAGACCTTCTTTGAGACCCTATCTGAGACCCTCTCTAAGACCCTATCTGAGACTATGTGTGACCCTCATTGAGACCCTATGTGTGACCCTCCCTGAGACCCTCTATAAGACCCTCCCTGAGACACGCCCATCCCTTCTGAAGTATAGTGGTGATGATAATTCACCTCGCTCTCGACTGTTCCTTCACTCTGAGTCAGGTTCTGAATGGCGCTGATCCACGCCTGTCTACCTGCCTCACAGTCAGCCTGGAACGTACAGCTCCTGTACACACACGGTGATAGATACAGATTATATAGGATGCAAACACACAGACAGATTGAGTAGACAGACAGATAGATAGATAGATAGATAGATAGATAGGCAGACAATAGATTGATAGACAGGCAGTCAGACGATGGATAGATAGATAGATAGTCTGTCTATCTGTTTATTGATCATCTGTCAGTATGTTTGTCTATTATCTCTGTCTATCTGTCTTTTGATCATCTATCTGTCTGTCTCTATATATCTATTAATCATCTTGTCTATCTATATATTGTCTGTCAATTGATCAGCTGTCTGTCTAATATTTGTCTGTCTATAATCCATCTAGCTATCATCTGTCTGTCTATTGATCATCTGTCTGTCTCTTATATATCTATCTATCTCTAATATATTTATCTGTCTATCTGTCTCTTATATATCTATCTATCTTTAATATATCTGTCTGTCTATCTCTGATGATTATAGATCTGGATTTACCTTGTGGGTGTGACCACCCAAAAGCAGAAGCGTCGCCCAGTGTCCTCGCAGCTCTGGGCCGAACAGCGCTGCAGGTCTTCCTTCTTATTTATACAGTCGGTGATATAAATGCTAGTGAAATCGTCCCAAATGTAAATGCGTTCGGGGTGGTTTGGGACACAGCCCAGCCCAGAAGTCGACTTCTGCTGTAATGCACCCGAATTAGTATGGTCGCGGTGCATTATGGGTATTTCATAAAGTCAATGAGAGAGTCATGTGACCTACCTTAAACCTCTTCTTGTAGAGAAGCTGATTGTTCTGTATGATGAACCACCACCTGCAGAGATCAAACACATCGTATATAGCTGGGTGCTAGCTAAGGTTTTGCTATGTGTGATGTGTTCATGTTCCTGCAACGAGTTTACCCTGTGTTCAATCAGCATTCCTATTAATGAGACTTTTTAATGACTTTGGGTTACATGTTAATTATGTAAAAAAAAATATGGCATTTTTGCTTGCTACGAGACTTTAGCTGCTTCATAATCCATGGTCTGACTCTCCTCTTCACTATACACCACACCCTAATACGAGACAGATCTGGACTGCAGGCAGGCCAGTCAAGCACCCACTATGGACACATTATAGACACGTCTATGAAGCCACATTGTGGCACATACAGATTAAGGCCTGGCATCATCTTAATAACTAATCGCTGACTTTTCGGGAAAAGACGCCACCTTGATGGCAGCATGTCTTTAAAACACGCCTCTGTATCAACAGTACCTTTACACACATGCTTTACACAAGTCACTAATGCCATGGGCAATGATGACCTCCATACCATGACGGAATTTTTCCTGAACCGTGAACTCATGTGACCATGTTTCCACTTTCAGACCATCTAACCATCTGTTCTGGTCCAGAAAACTGGGGAGGTGTTTTGTGTAATAGATTTTCAGGTTGCATTTCTTGATACAGCGGTGGACTGCGTTAAGCAAAACTGTTTTTTTGAAGTACTCTCAAGCCCACAGTCAACAGTGGCTTTGGCCTTGACATACATGAACTTATTCAGTCTCCATGAATCTTTTCCTATCGACCAACCATGTTCGGAAGACCTAAATCATCTGCAATCCTGCACTGAGAAATGTTCTTTCTGAACTTAGTGACAATCTTCTCTTGAAGTTTGGCACATGTGTAACAATGAAGTAGAAGCCTGGTAGGACGCTTACCACTGGCTTCTCTGAATACTAGACCTCCGTTTCCATACCGACATTCTCCTCCGATACCCCCAACTAAGCCAAAAGATACACAAAGACAATTCAGTAAAGAACAGTTTGTCTAGCTTTAAAATTCTAGACTCACTGAAATATTTACCAAAGCTCGCTCTTTGCACATCTTCATTAAAGCGTCAATATCATCATCAAGATAAGATGAGGCCTGATCATGACTTCTCTGAACACTTGTTTGTCTGGAAAAGGTAGAACATGGTGTCAAATATAAGATGTATCTTTTTTTGTTTTATTTTTTAGCTTTAGACTTATTACTGCACTGCAAAAAATGTTTTTTTGACTTAGTAAATAAAGTGAAGATTTTTAAAGTACTTTCTACAGGAATATACTAGAACAGGATTTTCACATATAATTCAGTGTTACTTGGTGTTTCTTTGTAACTATTTGTCATCAAATACATTAGTAAGTTTTATTCTAAATACCAAAGTAAAATTAACTATGTTTTTTATTTCTTTGATTGAAGCGAAGCAAAACTGAAAACTACTAGTAAATATTACTATACGTTCCACACATGCACATCTTGGACCTTCTCACCATAAGGTTTTTCAGTTGTTAAGGACATACTTTGGCCAAAGAGGACTGTTTTATGGTAAATTGTCACTTTTTAAGAAAATATATTATTATGCCAGTTATTAATTTTTAAAAAGTTGTCGAGCTTTCTACACACCAAATTAGCATCCGTTAGCATTGCAGATTAAATATGATGTAGTTATGTTAATCGTGATACCATGTTTTTTTTTTATGCAGGTGGACTGAAAATGTTGGTTCTAAAACAGTTCTTTTGTCTCATGATTATGAAAGCTCATTTTGCTACTGAAAAATAAATCTGTATGAGGCTGTAGTTCCGGGTCTTTCAAATACTAATTCACAGTATTAAGCGACCTGTGAGCAAACCTTGAGAAAGTAAAACTGAATCATAATATGTAACAACATTCTAAGGTCTACATAAACTTCATCATTACTACCTTATAATGTTATTTTTTAATCTTTGTCTCAGGCGAAAGATGAGTTCAGGAGGATAACTACAGTCCACCTGGAGCGAGTGTTTCTCTTGCACTTTTACCTGCATCTATTTTTTTTTTGCTCCAAGACATCAGAAAAAAATTTTGAAAGATTGATATTATTTATTTTGTCCTTAGTGTGCCACTTTTGTTTTTAATTATTTTCCATTTCAATTTTTTACTTTTGTGTAGTAAGTGAGACTTTACAAACACTGTTTAAAAGACATTTTGTCCATTAAACTGATTAAGTCAAGTCAACTTATAGTCATTGTCTTAAAGCAACTTTACAAAATCCAGGACCAACAGATACAAAAACCCCTGTTGAGCAAGCCAAGGGCGACTGTGGCAAGGAGAAACTCCCTGAAAATAACAGGAAGAAACCTTGAGAGGAACCAGACTCAGCAGGACCCATCCTTCTTGGGTGGTCTGGAGCAGGGGTTTTCAACCTTTTTGGACATGCGCCCCCCTTCGTGTGCCAACCGCAGACTTGCCTTACCCCCCCCCCCCCCCCCCCCCCCCCCCCAGCTGGCACCACGCCCCTCTCCCCTTCGTCAACCACCGCACAAACATCATTGAGAAAGCTTCTAACATAATTAACATTGTGCACATCATACATGCCATTTTGCTGATTGAAAATATTACTTTATAAAGATAATACAGCCAGATCCCATCAGATGGTTCAGGATCATCTGCTCTGACTGACAGAAAACGTTTAGCTCCACAGGCAGAACGAGTCTGAGTCAGTTCCCGCTCTGTGGTAATACTCAATTTAATTAAGCCTGAACTTTTTAAAGTAAGAGAGTCACACAAAATGTTATGTAGTAGTTGGTGTTTATTTACAGGTTTACCGCAACATTCATTGATAACAGTAAAATCAGAGAGATGACTAAGAGAAACTTACGCTGTGCTAAAAATTAATCGACTCCTGATTCACTTATATCGATACTGTGAACAGAGCATCTCCTCTTAAAGACACACACACACACGTCCTATAACAGCAGTCGCTGCGTTTGTCACCGGTTATCTTCACTGTTAGCCTTATTTTTAAGTTTTTTTCAGACTGAACTGGATAACATTAAACGTGCGTGTGAGCGTGGTCAGTGAGACTAATCACATCTGTCTCCCGTCGGTGAAAAATGAATTGCTTTAGTTTTAGATGTAAAAAAATCTCGTAATGCCACCACGCCCCCTGGTCAGGCACTCGCGCCCAGCCACAGAATGTCACAGTACATGTTGGAATTCATGTTTCCCTCAATGAACTGCAGCTCCCCAGTGCCAGCAACACTCATACAGCCCAAGACCATGATGCTACCACCACCATGCTTGACTGTAGGCAAGATACAGTTGTCTTGGTACTTCTCACCAGGGCGCCGCCACACATGCTGGACACCATCTGAGCCAAACAAGTTTATCTTGGTCTCGTCAGACCACAGGGCATTCCAGTAATCCATGTTCTTGGACTGCTTGTCTTCAGCAAACTGTTTGCTGGCTTTCTTGTGCGTCAGCTTCCTTCTGGGATGACGACCATGCAGACCGAGTTGATGCAGTGTGCGGCGTATGGTCTGAGCACTGACAGGCTGACCTCCCACGTCTTCAACCTCTGCAGCAATGCTGGCAGCACTCATGTGTCTATTTTTTAAAGCCAACCTCTGGATATGACGCCGAACACGTGGACTCGACTTCTTTGGTCGACCCTGGCGAAGCCTGTTCCGAGTGGAACCTGTCCTGGAAAACCGCTGTATGACCTTGGCCACCATGCTGTAGCTCAGTTTCAGGGTGTTAGCAATCTTCTTATAGCCCAGGCCATCTTTGTGGAGAGCAACAATTCTATTTCTTACATCCTCAGAGAGTTCTTTGCCATGAGGTGCCATGTTGAATATCCAGTGGCCAGTATGAGAGAATTGTACCCAAAACACCAAATTTAACAGCCCTGCTCCCCATTTACACCTAGGACCTTGACACATGACACCAGGGAGGGACAACGACACATTTGGGCACAATTTGGACATGTTCACTGTGGGGTGTACTCACTTATGTTGCCAGCTACTTAGACATTAATGGTTGTGTGTTGAGTTATTTTCAGAAGACAGTAAATCTACACTGCTATACAAGTTGTACACTGACTACTAATAATAATAATAATACATTTTATTTATATAGCGCTTTTCAAGATACTCAAAGACGCTTTACATAAGACAAATAATCAAAACAAATACGTACATACACCATACAAATCATAGTACAAAATCAAAATAGTACATCAACATCAAGAATAATTAAGATAAAAACAAAGAGAGCAGCATAAGACAGTTCATTAAAAATTAGCTAAATTATGAGAGAGAACAACAAATATAGAACAATTTCTTAAAATTAGACAGAAACAGGACAGATTTACATGCAATCAGGAAACTGAAAACTTTACAAGTTTTAGGATCTAGGACTTCACATTTCTGTCGTGATCTAAGTATAAAAACTATTAAAAAGAATAGCAAAAATAAAAGCATTTATTTTGTGTTGTTACAAGTTAAATGCCACTCTGAATAGATGAGTTTTGAGAAGTGACTTGAATTTGGACAGGTCAGGACAATCTCGTAGGTGTTTGGGGAGAGCATTCCATAAAGATGGAGCAGCTATGGAAAAGGCCCTGTCACCCCAGGTCCGGTGCTTGGTCCTAGAGGGTATGGACAGTAGGTTAGCCTCAGAAGAGCGAAGGCTACGGGAGGGAATGTGCTGATGGAGCAGGTCGGTGAGGTAGGATGGGGCCTGATTATGGAGAGCTTTGTGAGTGAATAGAAGAATTTTGAATTGAATGCGTTGAGCAACGGGAAGCCAATGAAGTTTTTGTAGAACAGGTGTAATATGATCACGGGAGCGAGTATGAGTAAGGAGGCGAGCAGCTGAATTCTGGATATACTGAAGTTTTTTTAGGATTTTGTTAGATGTACCATAAAGGATGCTATTGCAATAATCAATTCTGGATGTAATAAAAGCATGAATCAAGGTTTCGGCGGCAGAAAAGGAGAGTGATGGACGTAGACGTGCTATGTTTTTTAGATGAAAGAAAGCAGTTTTGGTGATGTGATTTACATGGCGGTCAAAAGAGAGGTTGCTATCAAAAATTACACCAAGATTTCGGATGTTAGAAGACGGAGACAAAGTGTCATTATCAATGGTAATTTGAAAATTTTTTGTGGTTTTTGCCAGGGTTGTAGGACCTACGATGATCATATCTGATTTTTCACAGTTTAATTTGAGGAAATTAGCTTTCATCCACAATTTCATTTCAGTGATGCAATTTGTCATAGTGGAGTGAAGTTCAGTATTAATGGATTTGGAGGAGATGTAAAGCTGAATATCATCAGCATAGCAGTGGAAATGTAAACCATGCCGACGTATGATGTCACCAAGGGGGAGCATATAAAGAATAAACAAAAGGGGACCTAACACTGAGCCTTGGGGAACGCCTTGGGACAGTGGAGCAATGGCAGAACTACAATTGTTGATATTAACAAACTGTTGTCTGTTTATGAGATATGACCTTAACCACAAAAGGGCAGTACCAGTGATGTTGACAGAGGATTCAAGGCGGGACAGAAGAATGGAGTGATTAATGGTGTCAAAAGCTGCAGTAAGATCAAGGAGGACGAGAATATTAATTTGTCCAGAGTCTGAGGAAAGAAGAAGGTCATTTGTGACTTTGAGGAGGGCTGACTCAGTGCTGTGCTGGGGGCGGAAACCAGACTGAAATGATTCAAATAGATTATTGGAATTTAGGTGATCTTTGAGCTGTGAGGCAACAACACGTTCCAGTATTTTCGACAGAAATGGAAGATTGGAAATGGGCCGAAAGTTACTCATAATGTTAGAGTCAAGTCCAGGTTTTTTAAGTATGGGAGTAACAGCAGCCAATTTGAGTGATTGAGGGACTGAGCCAGAACTAAGAGAGGAATTGATTATCTCTGTGATAAGTGATGAGATAACTGGAAAACAACCCTTAACAAGTTTTGATGGAGCAGGATCCAAAACACAAGTGGAGCTTCGCATCCCTGTTAAGATCTCAGATAGGTCCAAAAGAGACACAGGTGAGAACTGAGACAGAGGCTGGGTAATAAATTGAGATGAGATAGGCGGAGAAACAGAGATGACAGGGGAAACTGTCAGAAAATTGTGGATATTCTCAACTTTTGTTTGAAAAAATGAGAGGTAAGAGTTACACTTGTCAACTGTAAAGGAATTGGTAGTATTGTCAACTGGTTTGAGAAGTTTATTTATTGTGGAAAAGAGAGTCTTAGGATTTGTTGATCCAGCATGTATGAGTTCGGAATAGTAAGTGGATCGGGCTGCCGTAAGAGCGTCTTTGTAATGTTGAAGATAATCAGAATAAATCTGATAATGTACTGTTAGACCGGTTTTCTTATAAAGTCTTTCAAGCTGGCGTTTACGGGATTTCATTTGGTGAAGCTCAATTGTGTACCATGGTGCGGAATGACTAAATGAAACAAATTTGGTTCTCAAAGGAGCCAGCTCATCAAGACATGAGGCGAGTATGTCATTATAGTAATCGACAAGGTCAGATGAATTACTAGACAGTACAGGACAGACAGACATCTTTTTAACAAGAGAATCTGAGAAAGCAGAGGGAGAGATATATTGAAGATTCCTGAAGGATATTTTACGTTTAGCTCTAGTGATGGGCCTAGTGACCTCAATGTCCATGATGATTGTCAAATGATCAGAGACAGTAAGGTCATGGCTGGACGGCTGATGAACTAGGACACCAGTAGAGCAGACAAGGTCAAGAGTATGACCTTTTTTATGAGTTGGAAAATGTATATGTTGTGTGAAATTAAAACACTGTAACAATTCCAAAAATTCCCTGGCAAATTTACAGTTGTTGTCATCAATATGGATGTTAAAATCACCCATAAGCAGTACAGAGGATGAGAGGGCACTAAGCTGGGTTAAAAAATCTGAAAAATCAGAGAGAAAGGAAGCGTTTGGCTTTGGCGGACGATAAACTACAGCAGTGACCAGAGGAGTAGGCCCTGACAACTTGAAAGCCAGGTGTTCAAAAGAAAGAGCAGCAGGAAAAGACAAAGTGGTTATTTTAATATCATCCCTATAGACTGCAGCAACACCACCACCTCGCCCTTCCATACGAGGTTCATCAATATACGAGTATCCCATTGGCGTGGTCTGATTTAACGTAAAATAATCCAAGGGTTTATGCCAAGTTTCAGTGAGACAGAAAAAGTCTAGTTCACTGTCAGATATAAATTCACTGAGTACAGTACTTTTTGTGTTGAGTGAACGAACATTAAGCAATGCCATTTTCAAGTGGTATTGTTGTGTAGTTGGCTGTGAGGAACGAGGAAGAGAACGGAGATTTGCTAAGTCCACTCCGCGTTTCCCATCCCACTCCGTGGACAGCGTTGTCATGGAGACTACACCGCTACTGGTGTGCAAGGCAGCAGCGCTCTGATGACGTGTTTGCGGAGCGACAGTGCGCACGGCTGACCAGAAGGATGGAATAGCGTTACCGTTTCGAAGATAAACAAGCTTTCTCCGGGAGCCCCTGTGAATATAACGAGGCCGGCGAAGGAGTCCAAGCTGTTTGATGACTGAAATACACGATGGAGTAGTGCAGTTGTTGAACTTCCTCAGCTGGTCAACGGAATAGTTCAACATCGTGCCGATCCCAGGAAAACTCACCCACCGTTCACCACCGGCCGCAGACGCGATGTACAGTAGAAAGAACAAAAAGTATCAAAAGCACAAATAAAAGTATCAAAAGTAACTTAAAAGAAATAGATCCACAAGGTGTGTAAAAAGATGAAAACGAAAAACGATAAAAATACAATAAAATACGGTAAAATACGGTAACGGTAGCGGCAGCCAAATGCGCCAGCGTCCACCAACTCTATACTCTAAGTTATATCCAAGTTTCATGTCTAGTGTTGTCCCATGAAAAGATATAATGAAATATTTGCAGAAATGTGAGGGGTGTACTCACTTTTGTGATACACTGTATATATACAGTGGGGAAAATAAGTATTTGATCCCCTGCTGATTTTGTAAGTTTACCCCCTTACAAAGACTTGAACAGTCTATAATTTTACCCACCATGGGCAAGACCAAAGAGCTATCAAAGGACGTCAGGGACAAGATTGTAGACCTGCACAAGGCTGGAATGGGCTACCAAGCTTCTTGCTGATGGTCTTGTAGCCCATTCCAGCCTTGTGCAGGTCTACAATCTTGTCCCTGACGTCCTTTGATAGCTCTTTGGTCTTGCCCATGGTGGTGGAGAGATTTGAATGGAAGAAACTGATTCTGTGACAGGAGTCTTTTATACAGGGACAGGACTAATTTGTGTGCCTCATGGGCACATAACCGGTCTGTGGGGGTCAGAATTCTTGCTGGTTGGTAGGGGATCAAATACTTATTTCCCTCAATTAAATACAAATTAATTTATAACTTTTTATAACTTCACTGTTCAAGTCTTTGTAAGGGGGAAAAAAATCAGCAGGGGATCAAATACTTATTTTTCCCACTGTATATATATATATATATATATATATATATATATATATATATATATATATATATATATATATATATACACAGGTCCTTCTCAAAAAATTAGCATATTGTGATAAAGTTCATTATTTTCCATAATGTAATGATAAAAATTAAACTTTCATATATTTTAGATTCATTGCACACCAACTGAAATATTTCAGGTCTTTTATTGTTTTAATACTGATGATTTTGGCATACAGCTCATGAAAACCCAAAATTCCTATCTCAAAAAATTAGCATATCATGAAAAGGTTCTCTAAACGAGCTATTAACCTAATCATCTGAATCAACGAATTAACTCTAAACACCTGCAAAAGATTCCTGAGGCTTTTAAAAACTCCCAGCCTGGTTCATTACTCAAAACTGCAATCATGGGTAAGACTGCCGACCTGACTGCTGTCCAGAAGGCCATCATTGACACCCTCAAGCAAGAGGGTAAGACACAGAAAGAAATTTCTGAACGAATAGGCTGTTCCCAGAGTGCTGTATCAAGGCACCTCAGTGGGAAGTCTGTGGGAAGGAAAAAGTGTGGCAGAAAACGCTGCACAACGAGAAGAGGTGACCGGACCCTGAGGAAGATTGTGGAGAAGGGCCGATTCCAGACCTTGGGGGACCTGCGGAAGCAGTGGACTGAGTCTGGAGTAGAAACATCCAGAGCCACCGTGCACAGGCGTGTGCAGGAAATGGGCTACAGGTGCCGCATTCCCCAGGTCAAGCCACTTTTGAACCAGAAACAGCGGCAGAAGCGCCTGACCTGGGCTACAGAGAAGCAGCACTGGACTGTTGTTCAGTGGTCCAAAGTACTGTTTTCGGATGAAAGCAAATTTTGCATGTCATTCGGAAATCAAGGTGCCAGAGTCTGGAGGAACACTGGGGAGAAGGAAATGCCAAAATGCCTGAAGTCCAGTGTCAAGTACCCACAGTCAGTGATGGTCTGGGGTGCCATGTCAGCTGCTGGTGTTGGTCCACTGTGTTTTATCAAGGGCAGGGTCAATGCAGCTAGCTATCAGGAGATTTTGGAGCACTTCATGCTTCCATCTGCTGAAAAGATTTATGGAGATGAAGATTTCATTTTTCAGCACGACCTGGCACCTGCTCACAGTGCCAAAACCACTGGTGAATGGTTTACTGACCATGGTATTACTGTGCTCAATTGGCCTGCCAACTCTCCTGACCTGAACCCCATAGAGAATCTGTGGGATATTGTGAAGAGAAAGTTGAGAGACACAAGACCCAACACTCTGGATGAGCTTAAGGCCGCTATCGAAGCATCCTGGGCCTCCATAACACCTCAGCAGTGCCACAGGCTGATTGCCTCCATGCCACGCCGCATTGAAGCAGTCATTTCTGCAAAAGGATTCCCGACCAAGTATTGAGTGCATAACTGAACATAATTATTTGAAGGTTGACTTTTTTTGTATTAAAAACACTTTTCTTTTATTGGTCGGATGAAATATGCTAATTTTTTGAGATAGGAATTTTGGGTTTTCATGAGCTGTATGCCAAAATCATCAGTATTAAAACAATAAAAGACCTGAAATATTTCAGTTGGTGTGCAATGAATCTAAAATATATGAAAGTTTAATTTTTATCATTACATTATGGAAAATAATGAACTTTATCACAATATGCTAATTTTTTGAGAAGGACCTGTACATATATATATATACAGTATATATATATATTATAATTACAAATACAAAAATATAAATAAACATATGCAATAATACTTATATATTATTAATTATATATTAATATTTAAATAATCCATATAATAATCTATTTCTAATACCAGCATTTTATAATTTTATACAGAACACTTTATGAAACATAAAACAGAAGCGATTACAATAACATAACGTACCTGGATGTGTACAAGAAAAAGAAACTCAGTGAGAAACCTCGCCTCGTGCCCACCTACACCAGCCTGCACCCAAAACACACATAGAAAAAGCGGGAAGGGGGGGGGGGGGTGTTAGCACTGCACGAGGCAGCTATAGCTAATACCTCTCACTTTTACTCTCTAATTTAACTAAATTATACAACACATATCTTTAACACACATACATTAAAGAAATAACAAAAAACATTTCGCTTCATATTTAATAACTTTTAGAACAGTTTACATAGTATATATGGGTTTAATCTCTTTTTTATAACGGAGCTTAGACTCAACCAACCTCTCCTCAGTCGCTCTCCAGCCCTACTGAAGAGAGTCGACCTGTCACAACCAGCTACGTAACGGCCCCGCCCCCAAGAGGCAAACTAACCCAAATACATCAACAACAAATAAAACACATAAAATACATTACCTAAACACATTTCTGCCACAACAATTAAAACTAAATAAATTACAAAGGGTAGAACATAAAGATTTTGAGTGAAAAATATATATTACAAAAAAAACACCTGTTACACAGATGAGAAGAAAAAGTTGGCTGAAAGACACAAATTCCCCGGATGAAAGAGCATGTTGAGTTTACTTAACAGTGTTGCATTGACCAAAAATGCATTTAGTAAGTAAATCTGTTAATTCAACTGTATTAAGTCAAAACAATCAACTGACTTAAATTTTACTCATTAACACAAATTTGTTAAGTAAATTCAGTTAAAGAAACATGAGGGCAAAAACAACAGGAGTTTATTTTTTGGAGTGTACAACACCATGTTTTTACATTATTTAATGTCATGCATCAGTTTTTAAAAACGATAATGTATCAATATTTTACACCTAACCAGAGCATAAAATAAAACTACTGCATCATGTCCAGGTTGTTTTTCTATCTTGTTCATCCTGCTGCTATAAATGCTCATGTTGGCTTGATCTAGAATAAAATTCAGTAGAATCAGTAAAATCTGTATGATATGGTAATATGAGATCTTCTGACCTGCTTGTGATGTCGCCCTCTTTTGGCACCTTTGGAGGACAACATCACAAGGATTTTTGAACATGGTCACATCTCATATTACCACATCATATTACTTTTTCTTTTTTCAAATTTTCCAAATGTCTTAATTGTATGGAGGTAAATATGTAGCAAAAGTTTTGCACCTGTGAAAACGAAATCTGTAAAATGTGTACCTGTAAAAAAAAATCTGTAACTGTGAAAAAGATTTGTACCTGTAAAAAATAAATTTGTAACTGTAAAAAAAATCTGTAAAATTTTTTATCTGTAAAAATAAAATCTGTAACTGTGAAAAAGATTTGTACCTGTAAAAAATAAATTTGTACTTTTATTTTCGATGTGAGAATAAAAACATTGCAGCACAGTTTCAAATCTGCCCGCCACGAGTTTTGCAACAAATATCTCAGTCAGCGTGTTGCAAAACTGATCTGTACCTGTAGCTGCAGGGGCGGGGCTTAGGGGTGCAGGGGGCGGGACTACTGAGGAGATAGACGTAATTACCGACCAATCAAAAGAGCTGGTTTTTAGCGCAGCAGAAGCGTGTCAATCACAAAGTTTCAGTGTAGTTGGATCAGAACATCATAACTCACGTTATAACGTCCTTATTAGTGTTGCTGTGGATATTATGGTGGATGTTTGCTGCGTGTTGTCTGCTAGTTAATGTGTTAATGCGTTTAACCCTGCTAGTTTTATACTGGACATATTGGACACTCGGCCTGACATTCGAGTTTCTTTCATCTCGTTCTCGGCTAATAAACATTCAAAAACGAATAAACCTGCACGAACTGACTCTGCAGTAAACAAAGCACAAACTACAATCTAATATGTTTTTAAAAGTCTTTCTGTTTATTTTTATTTAACGCTATTTCGTGATTGTGAGCTTTATCTGCCTTGAAAAGCCAAGGGAGCCTCTCAAAAGTGCGTAAAACCAGGTTATAGTTCTGTATTACCTAGTGACATGTACCATTCACCACAACTGTATTAAGTCCTACAGTACTGGTACAGTCAAATACATATCGTGTAAAAGAAATCTAAATGTACATTTTAATGTAATAAGCAATGTAAATTGCAATTAAAATTTTCTATATTTCATTCTTTATTATTATACTCATGCTGTAGGACTTTGTATGATTTATCACTGCTGTAAGACTATTATGTAAAATAGTGAGTAGTGCAAGTGACATGGTAACTACTACAACCTTTTTTGTATACAAATTTACGTTTCTATGTTATATTTCTACGTTTATATTTTATTCTTCATTACTATACCCACACTGTAGAGCTTTTTTTCTGTAATTTAGGGGTAGTAGGTGGTGCATGTCACTACATTGCTTATTACATTAAAATGTACGTTTAGATTTCTTTTACACGATATGTATTTGACTGTACCAGTACTGTAGGACTTAATACAGTTGTGGTGAATGGTACATGTCACTAGGTAATACAGAACTATAACCTGGTTTTACGCACTTTTGAGAGGCTCCCTTGGCTTTTCAAGGCAGATAAAGCTCACAATCACGAAATAGCGTTAAATAAAAATAAACAGAAAGACTTTTAAAAACATATTAGATTGTAGTTTGTGCTTTGCTTACTGCAGAGTCAGTTCGTGCAGGTTTATTCGTTTTTGAATGTTTATTAGCCGAGAACGAGATGAAAGAAACTCGAATGTCAGGCCGAGTGTCCAATATGTCCAGTATAAAACTAGCAGGGTTAAACGCATTAACACATTAACTAGCAGACAACACGCAGCAAACATCCACCATAATACCCACAGCAACACTAATAAGGATGTTATAACGTGAGTTATGATGTTCTGATCCCACTACACTGAAACTTTGTGATTGACACGCTTCTGCTGCGCTAAAAACCAGCTCTTTTGATTGGTCGGTAATTACGTCTATCTCCTCAGTAGTAGTTACAGATCAGTTTTGCAACACGCTGACTGAGATATTTGTTGCAAAACTCGTGGCGGGCAGATTTGAAACTGTGCTGCAATGTTTTTATTCTCACATCGAAAATAAAAGTACAAATTTATTTTTTACAGGTACAAATCTTTTTTACAGTTACAGATTTATTTTTTACAGGTACAAATCTTTTTCACAGTTACAGATTTTATTTTTACAGAGAAAAATTTTACAGATTTTTTTTACAGTTACAAATTTATTTTTTACAGGTACAAATCTTTTTCACAGTTACAGATTTTTTTTTACAGGTACAAATTTTACAGATTTCGTTTTCACAGGTGCAAAACTTTTGCTACATATTTACCTCCATATAATTGTTGCCGTTGTGTTTGTTGTAATAATAAAAAAACTCATCATGTTTTAAAGTGTAAAATCATAAACAGCACCGTCTACAAAGATGAATCCTCTTGTGCCTATAGACTAGTTGGTTTGTAGTGTTAGTTTTAAGCTTCTACTGGTGTGAATGTGTGAGTTGGAAAACAAAATATATGGTTTTTAAATAATTTGCAAATAATTTTTTTTAATGTGACTTTTACCTGAGTGTAGCTACAGTATGTCAGTCAACCCATCTGGGTAAAGCATTTAAAATTATTTGTGAAATACCCCAGTTATAGTTTGTCTAACTGGGAGCAAATTTGAGACTCATGAACAAAATGTGATTTTGATCATGAATACTGATATATTTAGAAGATATACCTGTAGCAGAGAAATTAGTCATTTTCTAATAACTCTCTGTGTGCCCTTCTCTCACTTCTCTAAACTAGTTTCACTGTCTGTAATGCTGGCATCATTAGGGGCACTGAGTCTGTTCATTTATTAGGTTTTAGCATATTTAAATCATTAAAAGATTGAACTGTTTAGAGGCACTGAGTCTGTTTTTTCTAATTGTTTTAGCACATTTGAATAATTAAAAAAAGGTGTAATTTTCTAATATTTTTGACATCTAAGGGATAAATAGAAACAATTGAAGTGGAATAGAAAATCAAAAAGAATAAAACTTTGTTTTTATCGTAAAGTTGTAAAGTTCATTATTAAAATACTATTATTAACAGCTTTTTAATGTTTTTAAAGTGATAATGCCAGTTTTGCTTAAACTCTACACGGAGCAGTTCAGAAGAATCGGTTCGTTTTTGAACGCTTGGCAAGGAATCGACTCTTCATTGTTATAGCGTGGAGTCGATACATTGACTCTATCAACTCCTAGAATCAAACAAATTAATGTTATTATTAGTTTTTATTCGTTTTTATCATTAAGAATCTAATTTTAAGAACGTATTAAATATATTCAAATATATAAAATAAAATAAAACTTATCTCTCATTTTATGAAATGATTATAGATCTTCTAGTTGATAATCACGTGATCCATTCTAAGGACGTTAAAAGCAGAACCCTTAGTAACCAGCCTCATTAGTGTTTCCGCATCCCTGCGATAAGAACGTGTGTTTTTGCGCTCCACAAAAATCACTTTTAACAAGTTATTTACTGTCTAAAAGCTCATGGACCTTACCAATTTTCTTTCCAGACTTACTGAGGGAAGTCTCTGGAAGGTGGCTTGCGCCGCCGGGGTGGTAGTTTTGGGTTCAGCAGGCTGAATGTATTACCGGCACCGCCAAAGAACCAACCCGCCACCCGAGCTCTCTCAGCCGGCCACAAATGGTAAACAAAGCATCCCCTCTCCCCGGTCTATTAGCTCTTGGCCATTAGCTGATAATCTTTGTGCACTTTGGTTGGCTTGAGTCAGTTCTGTACCGGACACTCATAAATAATTGTATTAATTAATTAACCAATTAACAAATAAGTGAGTGATTTGGTGTAAATAGCAAGATTTCTAAACACGCCCTATTTCAGAACACCCATTATTTAGATCATACATTATTAATCTATATAAAATCTCCACTTGCTTTAACAATGTTTGTGCACTTACTACAAATAAATGAATACAATAATAATATAATTCTTTATTATAGACATTGAAGAAGGATTGGATGAGACCAGTGATCTTCAGGTATGTCTAATTTAGGATAAAACTGTAAGACTACAATTACATCGTATTACTTTATATTTATTGTTTGTGTGTATATGTGTTCTTTATTAAGTTCGACACGCCAAACTGGCAACTGGTGGCCACTGACCCGCTGCCCACTGAGGAACCCATGATTCTGGTAGTATTTATTGTATTTTAAATTAAGGATGTGAGAGATGTAATGATTACTTCTGATACATTATTAATGAATTAATTTGTTGTGGTTCCATCGGAGACCCTAAATGGCCATGAATTCAAAAACCAGTCGAGGCCCAGTGATGGATCAGAGTTCCTCTTATCTCTCATTTTTATTGTTTAGATTATTCCATGTGTGGAAAGAAAATGCTTTAAAAAGTAACATTTATGGTCTTTGTGCTGTAATTTTACAGCCTTCTGGCGATCGTGAACTGCTCAGCACGTCCAGAATCATCCAGTTCCTCAGTAATGAATCCCACCGTTCTGAGTCTGAGGTATTTAAGTATTCATAAGCAGTGTTGCAACTGAAACACAAACATATCCTCTAGTTTATAACTACTAATCTATTTGGTTGTGTTTGTTTTACAGTCAGTGCAGATCAGAAGATATTTTGTATGTGTGGTAGAAGGGTCAGAGATCCAGCAGTGGTGGTTCACCATTGCTGAGACCTTCCATTTAAATAATCTTGTAAGAGCAGATCATTCACATCCAGCTTCATTTTAATAAGATGAGAATTTGTGTGCAGTTGTAGATTTTGAGTTTATATTTAAATGTTGTTTTGCAGGGTTTCTCTTACTTTACCACCAGTGATGTTTGTTTCACTGGCATAAAGGTGAGAGCTCGTTTATTGTGGCTTTAAACATTCTGATGAGTGCAAATGTGTCCAAATCTGTCTGATCCATTTTTTCCTTTTAGACTATCTCTGGAACGGTGACTGAATTTGTATCCTGCCGCCGCTTGGAGACCTTCATTAATGTTCTGCTGGAGGACCGTGTGGTAAATTCATTACACTGCCCAGATGTGATTACAGTACAGTGCTGCATTTTGTCTCTGGTTTGTTTATCGTCTTGATATTTGTTTTATTCTCAGAAAACCTTCCACAAGGTGATCAAGGACTACAGGCGGCTTTGGGCTGATGGACAAGAGGACTCTGCTCACTGGGTGAAGGAGTCCACCTGTTATACACCGGACCTGGAGTCCGAGACTGACTCTGAGTCAGAATTTGAGGTAATTCGACATGAACAGTGTATACGATTATACTCGAGCATCGTTCCCTTCAGTTCCAGGCTGTACAGCATTACTGTCTAATTCATCCATTTCTTGTGGTCACTACAGGGCAGTGAGGAGGGTCTTTCTCCTGAAGAGAGTGAGGTGCCCTTTATCAGGTAGGATCATCTTCAGGTCATTTTAGTAGTACTTTAAACATGGCTGACTACGTTTCACAGAAAGATTCATTATGACTTTGTTCTTTAGCTGCCACCTCAAAGACTGCGGCATCACAGACATCGCCCAGAAGCTGCCTGCGCTCCGTGAGGTCTTCTCTGTGAGTACACCTTAAACCTCTCCCGTCTCTCTGATCACCAGATGTTACCACACTTACAGATTTCATTCTGTTCTGACATTGTGCTTCATCTCCTGTTCAGACCCTGTTGACCAGCATCCATCTTCAGAACATATTATTTGTAAGCGGCAAAGAGCTGGTGATACACCTAGCAGCTCTAAACAAGCAGGTGACTGATTTCACCAGGTTACCTGAAGCAGTTACCTAAAGGAACAAAGCAGTGTGTAGTAAGAATGTGATTCTTTTTTTGTCAGGATGTGCTGGAGGTGCAGCTTTCATATGAGGCTCTGATTCGCTTCCTAAAAGAAGCAGCCAATCAGAGCTCAGTCGAGTTAGAGATGTAAACTTTGAATTCTCCTTGTTAAAGCTACTGCATGTAACATTTGCTGGTATGTGTTCCACAACTGAACATTTCTCTTTTCAGCTGCACCTAAACTTACTTGATGTGCTGTATGAACTCCTCCTCTTCGGGTGGTTCATTTATGACTCTGCACCTGAGCTTGTAAGTGACCTATCAGCAGCTTTCATCTTGTCCTATGATAATTCTCCATTCCAGCAGCCATGGAGTAAAAGTTTCTTATTCTTCTTTCCCAAAGATGAATGGAGGATTTCTAGATAAACTTTTTAACCACATCATGAGTTGGGACATCGAGATTTGGCAACCTGCAGCTCAGCGTTGCTTCGCGGTTCTTCAAGTAAGTGTTCAACATTTAATTTCACCCCATATTACACATCATGAAGGAGAGTTTTTATTCTCGGTGATATCATGTTGGAAATGTGTGTGTTTTTCGTTAATAGGATCAGCTGACTGAATTCCTTCAAGTGGTTTTCTCACAGCCACTAGCGCTTTATGAAGATCCTGAAGGCCTGGCTCATGTGGTGCTGGACCTCCTCAAGCTGCACGTCCAGCAGATGCTGAAGACCTTGAGGAAATTCTGAGCAACCTCTTCCTTTCTCCCTTCTTACACAGTACTTCACATAGATATAATGTTTAGATTTAACAGGTTATTTTATTAGGAACACTTTCTTGTTTTTAGCTTCTTGTTGCTCAGGTTTCTCAAAGGTAAGTATGTAATTAATACATTTTTATAATGAACTAACATTCTTTCTTTTTACAGGTTTATCAGGTTTATCAGATCAGAGTATTTTACAGCTCAGTCATCATTACTACTAATAATACTTTTAATATTTTTAGTGTGATTAATATCATATTGTTTATGAATGATAGTATTTTGACTATATGAATGAATTATTAATAGATGTTTTGGGTTTTAAGCATTTTAGTATGTACAATTGTTTCTTAATTGTAATTTGTTTATTGTGTTTTTAATTCTAAGTTAAATAAACTGCTTTTAATCAATGTTTCTTGTGTCTCATTTTTATTGACAAAATTTACTGTTAAATGTTACTGTTAAAGCAACAAGTCCAAAAGTGTGTGTGTGTGTGTGTGTGTGTGTGTGTGTGTGTATGTGTGTATGTGTGGGTGTGTGTGTGTGTGTGCGCGTCAGGATCTAATCTCAATATCAGACTCACTTAGACTTTATGGACAGCTATGGACAATTTTACCCATATTCTTGGCAATTCTTGTAATTTTTTAGTGGTTCTTGGATTGCACCAGACCATGTGATCAAAACCAGAAAAGTCCATCAAAATTACAAACAACAAACTGGAAAGGCTGGAATCCCCAAGGCTAAAACGCCCAATATAGAAGGTATCTGTAACAGCACCAGTGGTGTATAAAGTACCGGAAGGCCATACTTCAGTAAAAGTACAAGTATCTTACCAGAAATTTACTTTGATAGAAGTAAAAGTCACCTTTTAGAATATTACTTGAGTGAAAGTCTAAAAGTATCTGATGTTTAATGTACTTAAGTATCAAAAGTAATTTGATATTTAATGTACTTAAGTATTAAAAGTAGAAGTAAAAGTAAATGCTGTTAGTATAAATGGAAGCGATCATTTTAAATATAAAGATTGTTCTTTTAAGCCTGTAAACCACCTTAACAATTAACCTGTTTTCTTCCTTTCATCTGAACATGATTTGTGTCAATTCATGATCATAATCAACTGTTGACATCACCTGTTTGAAATCATGACATTATTTAGTTGTTTTTTTAACTTCTTACTAGCCCTAAATGTTCCTGTTCCAACGTTTTTAGAATGTGAGTCGATGTAAATGTAAGAAACACTGCATCTATTTTATTTGCATTTTCTATACTGTCCCTTTTTTTTTTTTGGGTAGTATATTTCAATAACAAAAAAATAATTTTGGCATAATTAATTTAAAGCAAAACTCAGGAGAGTTTAACAAAACGTGTGGCACTTTTATCCCTTTAATGATCTGTTCAACCATTATTTTAAATCAAAATATTTGAGTAAAATAAGCTGTATTTAAATAATATTCTTTGGTGCCGTATCTACTCACTGAATGGCATGTGTTAAACTAAAAAATTTTTGGTATTATTACTTATATTTAAGAAAACACCATTTCTAACTTGAAGCCAACAGCTGAAAAACCATGAATAATAAGTTGGATAAGTTGAGTTCTTGTTGAGATGATTAAAGGGTTAAAGACGTGCTGCATGTTCCTCAGCACCATGAATCTCTCCTCTACTGGTCTAATACAGAAGTTATCTGAGGAAATATTTGTCCGTAGGTGAGTTTTTTAAAATAATGGACGTGTCTTCATGAGTTTTGCAGTCAATGAATTCCAAACAAATTTAGTGAAACGTTTTATTTGTGGTTTGAATGTAATGGTAAAAATGGTAGGTAGATATCTGAACAATGTTAATGCTAATAATATTAAAAAACGCTGATGCTGCAGCTTTACTTTGTTAATCATTGTTAACTTACATCAGTGTGTTGGAGCTTCTGAAATCTCCATATTTGCGGGTCTTTGGGTGAACGACGCACTTTTAGAAAACTCCGATAGCGTTAAGAGAACGTTTGCACATGCGCATTAATGTGCTTAACCACCGTGTAACTCACAAGCGCAGATTCACCAAACCAGCGTGCAGTCCATCACACATCTCACATCATTTAACTTTCATTTTGTAGTAACGAGTAACAAATTTACATACAGCGAATGTAACGGAGTAAAAGTACACCATTTCTTTAGAAAATGTAGTGGAGTAAAAGTGAAAGTTGCCGAAAATGTTTATACTCCAGTAAAGTACAAGTACTTCAAAAAACTACTTAAGTACTGTAACGAAGTATTATTACTTCGTTACTATACATACACCACTGAACAGCACCCACAGCCATCCTGCCCCTGCACATGTCTGCAGACATCCCAAGTCTCCCGCATATACATAGCGGCTCCCTGATGCCCGCAAGTCAGATAAAATCTCCCGGAATCTAGAACGAGCGGCCAAGAGTGACACACACACACACATGCGCATGCAGGCGACACAGACTTTATTCCCCGATCAAGTATTAAATCCGTTATCTGATAGCGCACTGTGTAGGGAACATAAATCAATTGTCTAATATACCGTCTAGTGCACTAAGTAGGGAACATAATTACTTATGTAGTACACTATCTAGTGCACTATGTAAGGAACACAAATCATCATCTAGTTATACTTTCTAGTGCACTATGTAGTGAACATGAATGCGTTGTTTAATACACTATCTAGTGCACTATGTAGGGAACATGAATCCGTGATCTGATATACAATCTAGTGCACTGTGTAGGTAACATAAAACAATTGTCTAATTCACTATCTAGTGCACTTCGTAGGGAGCATAAATACTTATTTAAAATACTATCCAGTGCTCTATGTAGGGAATATTAATCCGTTATCTGATAACAATTTAGTGCACTAGGTAGGGAACCTAAATACTTTAACTAATACGTTACCTAAAGCTTTATGTAAGAAACATAAGTCTTTTATCTAGTACACTATCTAGTGCACTAAGTAAGGAACATAAAGTATTTTCTAATATACAATCTAGTGCACTATGTAGGGAACATAAATCTGTTATCTTTCACACTATCTAGTGCACTATGTAGTACACATTAATGTGTTTGTGACGTGAACAGTTAGCTGTGTTTTCCCAGTCAGACCACTAGGTGGCTCTCCAATGACAGTTTTTCTTTACTTCTCCATCAAAAGGAGGTGGGTTCACAGAAATAGCAAACCATGTTTCTGACATTACCTAAGGGGTTCACACACGTTTTAGGCCAGTCTGTGATTAAATCAGTGGTTAGTTCTGGACAATTTAAGTGTAGACACAGCAAGTTCTCATCATATGCAGCATGAGTGGCATTGTTATGTAAATGTAAATGTAATTGTTGGCATGGCAGTCTCAATCTTGCAGGCTTCTGCATCCTGCACCTTCATCAGAACTGGAAGGTAAGCACAGTCATGAGGGCTTTCACAGGACATCAGCGCTAACCTCCCTCACCAAACCTGTCAACAAACCTAAATGATCGCACGAGAAAGGCAACCAAACATCCCTGATTATGGCAAATCTCACTGACCGTGAACCCCCAAGCTCTGTGGCTTTGTCTATAATTGGAGTGTACAGTTCTGGTCCTAGGGGTCAAAACCACAAGTAGTCAGATGAGCCAACATATGGAGAAACAGTCTCAAAATCATCTTAAACAGCTCAAGAGCTCCAGTACAATTAGATTATAGAAACAGTATGGTTCGTTTAGAACCTCTGGACGTCAGGCTGGCTATTCAGGGGTTTTTGGTCTGTTGGTTAAAATTACATTATAAGCTTTACAAAGCTGTAATTCATGGTGTGGCTGCCATTACGAAACCGTTACTAGTAAAGGTCATTGCATACAGTATTTTGTGTATACAGTGAGGAAACTAAGTATTTGATACACTGCCAATTTTGCAAGTTTTCCAACCTACAAAGAATGGAGAGGCCTGTAATTTTTATCGTGGGTACACTTCAACTGTGAGAGACAGAATCTAAAAAAAAAAAAATCCAGAAAATCACATTGTATGGTTTTTAAATAATTAATTTGCATTTTTTTTTTGTTAGTGAGTTTACATTTGATTTTTCTAAATGCCATCTAGAACTGATAGACAGTGCAGGTTGTTTTTTTTTAAAGTGACTTTTTACCTGAGTGTAGCTACAGTATGTCAGTCAACCCATCTGGGTGAAGCATTTAAACTTATTTGTGAAATACCCCAGTTATAGTTTGTCTAACTGGGAGCAAATTTGAGACTCATGAACAAAATGTGATTTTGATCATGAATACTGATATATTTAGAAGATATACCTGTAGCAGAGAAATTAGTCATTTTCTAATAACTCTCTGTGTGCCCTTCTCTCACTTCTCTAAACTAGTTTCACTGTCTGTAATGCTGGCATCATCAGGGGCACCGAGTCTGTTCATTTATTAGGTTTTAGCATATTTAAATCATTAAAAGATTGAACTGTTTAGAGGCACTGAGTCTGTTCTTTCTTATTGTTTTAGCACATCTGAATAATTAAAAAAGGTGTAATTTTCTAATATTTTTGACATCTAAGGGATAAATAGAAACAATTGAAGTGGAATAGAAAATCAAAAAGAATAAAACGTTGTTTCTATCGTAAAGTTGTAAAGTTCATTATTAAAATACTATTATTAACAGCTTTTTTATGTTTTTAAAGTGATTATGCCAGTTTTGCTTAAACTCTACACGGAGCAGTTCAGAAGAATCGGTTCGTTTTTGAACGCTTGGCAAGGAATCGACTCTTCATTGTTAATAGCGTGGAGTCGATACATTGACTTTATCGACTCCTAGAATCAAACAAATTAATGTTATTATTAGTTTTTATTAGTTTTTATCATTAAGAATCAAATTTTAAGAACGTATTAAATATATTCAAATATATAAAGTAAAATAAAACGTATCTCTCATTATATGAAATGATTATAGATCTTCTAGTTGATAATCACGTGACCCATTCTAAGGACGTTAAGAGCAGAACCCTTAGTAACCAGCCTCATTAGTGTTTCCGCATCCCTGCGATAAGGACGTGTGTTTTTGCGCTCCACAAAAACCCCTTTTAACAAGTTATTTACTGTCTAAAAGCTCATGGACCTTACCAATTTTCTTTCCAGACTTACTGAGGGAAGTCTCTGGAAGGTGGCTTGCGCCGCCGGGGTGGTAGTTTTGGGTTCAGCAGGCTGGATGTATTACCGGCACCGCCAAAGAACCAACCCGCCACCCGAGCTCTCTCAGCCGGCCACAAATGGTAAACAAAGCATCCCCTCTCCCCGGTCTATTAGCTATTAGCATGGCTGGATTACTGACCGGGCCAGTGGGGCCAGCGCCCAGGGGCCCTTGAGGTCAGGGGGCCCTGGGGGGGCCCTGGCCCAAAACATTTTGCGATGCCTATCAACATTTATGATACAATATATTTTTATTTCCGAGGGCCCTCCATTTTAAGGATCCTCTGACTATTAGGGACTTTGACCCCAGGGCCTCTTGGGGGCCCTAGCCATGCTTTTGGGCCCTAGCCATGCTTTTGGGGGCCCTAGCCATGCTTTTGGGCCCCTTATGAAAATGGATGAGGCGTTGTGGCACTGCTCTGACTTCGACTTCTGGCTATTAGGGGTCCTAGGAAAGAGGGGGGCATATTTTTAGAGGGCCCTGGTTATGAGAGCCCCTACCAGGGGGCCCTAGAGAAGAGCAGGGCATACCATTAGAGGGCCCTTGATCATGAGGGCCCCTGCTATGGGGCCCTTGACTTCCATAGAAGTCGTTTACCATGGCTCCTTGACTTTCTAGGGACCTACAAATTGCCAGGCAAGCTACCATATTTCATAACAGACGTTTTGTTGCAAATATGCGATTCAGGCCCTTACTTAATGTTTCTGAATTTGTATTGTTTCAAAATTATTATGTTCAATTTCTCTTAAGCGCAGAGACACAAATTAATTTAGCAATTTTGCAATTATTTTAATTTAAGACAAGCAATTTGTCTGATGAATGCTATCTTTGACACCGATTAAATTGAGTGAATTTGGCCAAGGGTGTGATTTCACTTATGTGAAAACAACAAGCCATTTGACTAGTTTCATGTTTCCCCTTTAATAAACAACAGTAAAGAGACCAGTGGTCACTCTAGCTCTAAAGGAATGCATGAAAGGAAAAGTGCCTTTTCATACAACAGAACTGCAAGCTAATTTTACTGAGTAGCACAATTTTGGTTTGGTGACAGATGATGAAACAGCAAGTGGTTTTGTTGTAGTAGCTGTGGCTGCATATGCGTGTAACCCTGATATTTTGTTTGAGGATTATTTATTGGAAAACATATTTTATTCAGCTTGTTATTCAATGACTATTCAATGACAGTTTGACATGACTTGACGTGTTTCAAGGGGTGTGAAGGGGTCTCGACAATAATTAAACTTGATTTAATATCATTAACACAGCATTTTTAATATACTCAAAACCTTCCCCTTGTCTCCCTCTCCATGCCTCTCTCTCTCTCTTACACACACACACACACACACACCACACACACACACACACAAAACAGCATTTTTTGTAGTAGATAGTGGCTGCCCCTCCCCCACTCTCTCACTCAGTGGTGAAAAATTGTTACATTGCCATAAATTCCCACGGGGGCTGAGCCAATCAGGTGTTGCGAGAACTTCCAAGTGAATATGCAAGATCTATATAAATCCCCCTGCCAGTATCAAAACTCCTCACATTCAGACAGTCCAGCTTGCGAACTTGCTCTGTGCTTTTACTACAACTTTTACCTTGCTATTACCAGATCAGTAACCAACAGCCTTTATAAAGGCTCATTGCCCTTTATACTGCATTATATTATTTTCTAATATATATAAATATTTGTATATTATATTATACTATACTATATTGCATATATTCTGTTACATTCTTTTCATAGTCTTTTCAAAGGCTTATATATTATATTATATTATATTATATTATATTACATGATATAATATTATATTACTATGTATAATATATTAAACTTTGAAAGGTTCACAGCCTTTTTCAAGGCTAGTGTAACATTGCTAACTAGCAACTCACAGCTTTTTTAAAAGCTTATTGTTATTTGCATATTACATTATTGATAATAGTAGAAGTGTAAGCTTTATAATATTAGTACATACATACAATACATTTACAATAACAACAATTTATAGCTAAATAATTATAGGTCAGCCTTTTTTTATTACATATTGTATCTATTGGTTTCATATTGGTTCTACAATTTTGTGATTGTATTTTTTTCCTGAACATACAACATAGAAACAACATAGTAAGTATTGGATAGGAATAGGAATTTGCAAGACAAGCTTCTATATTTGCATCTTAGGAAACACTTGCCATTAATAACATGGATCCCAAACAAAAAAGTGGTGCCTTAAAAAGAAAAGCAAAAAAGATTAAGGAAGCAAATCAGGCAGATTTCCTGAAAAGCGTTCCTTTGATCTCAAACTTCTTTGAGAAACCGCTGGATATGAGTGAGACAAGTATTGCTAATGTTAGCAGTGATCAGAGTTCTAGCAATGAAGATGTGATCACCACTGGCTTAGTGTCACCTGTCAGTGACTATGTACCTTTGCAGACCCAGTCAGGTGCAGAGCAGGAATGCCAGCCCTGCCAGGCTACCACAGACCAGCAGCAGAAAGACCATGAAAGGAAAGTTGCAGGTGTGTCAGACCCACAATCAGACCAGCCAGCTGCATCGTGTGAGTGTCGTTTTTCAAACGAGGAGGGCAAGGACCCCAACTCCTGGTGTGAAACGGTCAACGACCCTGCTTTATGGCCCAGTACCATTACCGACCAAGCCAAGTCGATTCTTGTTAGTAGAGGAGAAGCTGCATTTCAAAACAGAAGTGCTAAGTACCCAGCCTCAGTCAGGGATAGAGGCATTGGGGGTACCAGTAGGAGCTTTACAAATGCTCTACTCAGTTGCTCTCTACCCAACGGGCAAACTGTGACTAGGCTACTTTACTCTCCTTCAACTGGCTGTGTGTATTGTTTTGCTTGCAAACTGTTTTCCAGTAAGCACAATACTTTTGTTCATGGATTTTCTGACTGGAAACATTCAGAGCGGATTGGTGAGCATGAGGGGAGTGTGGAGCATAGGGCTTGCATGCTAGCATTATATAATCGCTCCAGAGGCACAGCAACAATTGATTCTGATATTGTCAAACAAATTGATGCAGAAAGACAATACTGGCGGGAAGTTTTGAAAAGAGTTGTTGCAGTCATCCAGTTTTTGGGGGAGAGGGGACTTGCTTTCAGGGGAGATGATGAGCTATTAGGATCAGCCCACAATGGTAATTTTTTGGGCATCATAGAACTCTTAGCCAAATTTGACCCATTCCTAGCTGAGCACCTCCAAAGGTTTGGAGGTAAGGGAAAAGGTTCTGTGTCCTACTTATCATCGACAGTGTGTGAAGAATTTATCCATTTGATGGGACAAAGAACAAAGCAGGCAATTGTTAATGAGATCAAAGAATCAAAATACTTCTCTGTTATAGTTGACTCCACTCCAGACCTTGCTCATGTGGACCAACTTACTTTTATTTTCAGGTTTGTTAATAATGACGGACATGTAGTTGAGCGTTTTCTAGCTTTTGAGCCTATTGAAAACCATAGTGGGGACAGTTTGGCAGAGTGTGTCGTTGCTATGGTGGAGAATCTGGGCCTAGACTTATCCAACTGTAGGGGCCAGTCATATGATAATGCAAGTAACATGTCGGGAAAGTACAATGGAGTCCAAGCTCATCTTAAACAAAGAAACCCTTTGATTTGTTATGTCCCCTGTGCAGCACATTTACTGAATTTAGTTGGTGTCAATGCTGTTGACAGTAGCCCAGAAGCTGGACGTTTTTTTGACTTTGTACAGGCAATGTACACATTTTGTGCATCATCTACACACAGGTGGGGAAAGGTTTTCTGTGATACTGATATCAAACTCACACTGAAATCACTGTCAGGTACTCGATGGAGCGCACGAGCTGAGTCAACTAAGGCTCTTTGGAAATATTATGCACAACTGAGAGAGGCATTAAATGATATGTCTAAAGATATGGAGGAGAAATGTGTAACTCGAAGTGAAGTCTCTGCACTCTGTGACAAATTGGACATGTTGGAGATGGCCTTCATGGCATACTTCTGGGACACAATACTACAGAGGTTCCAAGCCACAAGCCTGCAGCTGCAGAAGCATGATATTGATATATGTACAGCTACACAACTTCTCTTGTCTTTATGAGACTTTGTGGCAGCACAGAGAGATAACTTTGAGGTGTTTGAAGGGGCAGCTTTAAATGTCACCACTGCTGTCTCCCAAGAGTACAGGCATGACCTCCAGCGTACAAAGAAGCGCAAAATTATGTCTGATGATAGTGCAGAGCCAGGTGTAGCATTCAACGGAAAGGACAAGTTTTGGATCGAAACTTTCAATGTTGTCATTGACAAACTTGTGTCCTGTCTCAACCACCGTTTGAATGCATACACACACTTAACTGAGCTATTTGATGTTCTTTTCATGCCTGACAATATGTCCAACAGTGAGCTCACTTTAAAGGCTAACTCACTCGCTGCAGCATATCCTTCAGATCTGAACATGAGCCTGGCAGATGAATTGATACAATACAAATCATTCATAACAGAAAAAGTAAGTAAGTAAAATGCTCAAAACCATGATAAATTTGAATTTACAACTCTTTGCCCAGGGGCCCAGACTATCCTTAATCCGTCCTTGCATGAGTACTAGAGTAATTGTTCTTCATAACAATATGGGTGGCACTTGATAACAATTTGATTTGTTAATTTCATTGTATTGATCTTAAAATAGCGGTCTGTATACAAACAAATACACTTTTTTCATAAAAGAAGTCTGAATTTCTAACTTTTTAGATTGCTCTATACATACAGGGGTTGGACAAAAGAACTGAAACACCTGGTTTTAGACCACAATAATTTATTAGTATGGTGTAGGGCCTCCTTTTGCGGCCAATACAGCGTCAATTCGTCTTGGAAATGACATATACAAGTCCTGCACAGTGGTCAGAGGGATTTTAAGCCATTCTTCTTGCAGGATAGTGGCCAGGTCACTACGTGATGCTGGTGGAGGAAAACGTTTCCTGACTCGCTTCTCCAAAACACCCCAAAGTGGCTGATTATATGCGGAGGTAAAATGTAGGATGGACGTCCAACGTTCGCTTCCTCTGTCTCTGAGAGAATGTGAAGTTGGCAGGCGACTTCTTGAAGACTGTCTAACACAGTTAGGTCAATGTCCACATCCATATCAGCACTGAGCTGAACTAAACCATCAGTTACTCTTTCCAGACCAAACAGAAAGTAGTCAATAAAATCTGATGTATGGAAATATAGAAATAGATTCAAGCCATTTATTTAAATATGTCCTTTTTCATGACGAAAATGTATTTATTAGTTTATTTATTTATTTATTGCATTATTTATTTGTGCATTTATTTATTTATACATGTCATTTTTCGTCCTCCATAGATAGATAGATACTTTATTGATCCAGAAAGAAATAAAAACGCTGTGCTGCACGCTTTCTATTGTGCATGAGCGAATCAAAACAAGGCAAAAAACTGATTCTTTAAATCTCACATCCTTCTGAATGTAAGAATGTTCACTCCCTGTTTTATTTACAGTGCTGATGAAAGTCTGCTAAATGGGCTTGGATTAGGCACACTAACTAAACTGGCCTTGCCCCATGTGAGGATCGAACTCATGACCTTCAGGTTATGAGACTGACACGCTACTTACTGCACTAACGAAGCTGACAGCAACATGTTTAGACTAAATCTGGCAGTTTTTGTAGTTGTAGTTTAGATAATAAATTTAAATATTGAAATGCAGAATCTAAATCTAAGCATAAAAAAATGGAATCAAACTCACACCCTTCTGACTGTATGTTCACCACCTGTTCTATTTACAGTGCTGATGAAAGTCACTAAATGACATAAAACCAGTCTGCAACTAAACTGGTCCCTCAAAGGCCTTGCCCCGTGTGAGGATCGAACTCACGACCTTCAGATTATGAGACTGACGCGCTACCTACTGCGCTAACGAGGCTGACAGCAACATGTCTAGACTGAATCTGGCAGTTTTTGTAGTTGTAGTTTAGATAATAAATTTAAATATTGAAATGCAGAATCTAAATCTAAGCATAAAAAAATTGAATCGAACTCACACCCTTCTGACTGTAAGTGTATGTTCACTACCTGTTCTATTTACAGTGCTGATGAAAGTCACTAAATGACATAAAACCAGTCTGCAACTAAACTGGTCCCTCAAAGGACTTGCCCCGTGTGAGGATCTAACTCACGACCTTCAGATTATGAGACTGACGCGCTACCTACTGCGCTAACGAGGCTGACAGAGACATGTGGAGACATCTGAATCCGACCATTTCATTGGCTGAAGTTTAGGCACATTTTTGAAAAGCAGAATCTAAATGTAAGCATCAAGAACAAGATGAGAATCAAACTCACACCCTTCTGACTGTAAGTGTATGTTCACCACCTGTTCTATTTACAGTGCTGATGAAAGTCACTGAATGACATGAAACCAGTCGGCTAACTGGGCTTAGATTAGGCACAGTAACTAAACTGGTCTCCGAAAGGACTTGCCCCGTGTGAGGATCGAACTCACGACCTTCAGATTATGAGACTGACACGCTACCTACTGCGCTAACGAGGCTAACAGAGACATGTGGAGACATCTGAATCTGACCATTTCATTGGCTGAAGTTTAGGCACAATACTGAAAAGCAGAATCTAAATCTAAGCATCAAAAACTGGATGAGAATCAATCTCTGACTTCTGACTGTAAGTGTATGTTCACTACCTGTTCTATTTACAGTGCTGGTAAAAGTCACTGAATGACATGAAACCAATCTGCTAACTGGGCTTAGATTAGGCACAGTAACTCAACTGGTCCCTCAAAGACCTTGCCTTGAACTCACGACCTAAATGTAAGCATCAAGAACTGGATGAGAATCAAACTCACACCCTTCTGACTGTAAGAAGGCTCTCTAATTGTTCAATTTACAGTGTTGGGCTTAGATTAAGCTCAGCAACTAAACTGGTCCCTCAATGGTCTTGCCCAGTGAGAGGATCAAACTCATGACCTAAATGTAAGCTCCAAAAACTGGATGAGAATCAAACTCACACCCTTCTGTCTGTAAGTGTATGTTCACTACCTGTTCTATTTACAGTGCTGATGAAAGTCACTAAAATGACATAAAACCAGTCTGCTAACTGGGCTTAGATTAGGCACAGTAACTAATAGGGGTATAACGATACATCGTTTCACGATTTTGCGATGCAAAAATGTAGCGATGTGCATCGTGGACTTCTGCGCGATTGTACGAGTGCACGTGCGTTCTGTAATTTATTAGTGATGGGTCGGTCGCGAACAATCCGGCTCTAAGAGTCGGCTCTTTAAAATGAACGGCAGCATCCGGAGCCGATTCGTTTGTTTTTCTGGGGGTTTTTTTTTCGTTAAAGCCGCACATGATTGGTCAAGATGCGTGGTGACGTTTGTGTGTTTACACTGAGCAGGAGGGGCGGGGTTACACACACACACACACACACAGACACGGACAGCGTGCACATGAACAGGAGGGAGTGAAAGAGAAAGAAAGACAGAGAGCACTTGATGAAGTTTTACATTGCGCTTTACATAGCCAGACATTACACGCTGGAAAGGTGAGGAAAATGAGTGACAGGAAACAGTAAAGTTTGGACACGAGGAACCACTTTAACATAGAAGTTCAGACCCACTGAGACCCACATCTTATACATGTCACTGTGTATTGTAGCAACATCTGTCCCCTCAGAGAGAATCTTTTCCAAAACAGGGCAGATCATAACAGCAAGGAGAAACAGGATCAACCCCTCAAAGATGAGCTCGGTTTTTCTGAATGCCAATCTTCACTAAATACTTACAAATACCGTCACCTGGATGCTGATTTTCCTTTTGCACATTTTCATTTATATTTTGTTGAGTGATGCTTTGTTGATGTGTTCTTTCACTCTAGATGCAAATTTACAAATAATATACACAATCAGACCTTTTGGTCTAATTGAGATGGGTCTTTGTTTTTGTATTTTATAATTTATTGTTGTAGCACTCTGTTCCATGTTGAGTATATAAATAAAGCCATTTAAATAATAAACATTTGATACAATGTTTTTTTTACATTAGTAAATTATTTTACATGTAATTTGTTAATACATTAGTTCAAGCAACAAAGAAAATTTGTTTAAAGACTCAGCTCAGCTCAATGAGCTTGTTTGATTACTTTGATTTTCAATTTAAGATGGCAATAAGTAACTTAAATTTGGTAAACCTGTTAGGTTACAGTAAAGTACTCTGTTCTTGGTAATTACCTTTAATTGCAAGGGACTGAAGTTTTTTTTTTTGTTTAAAAAATGTACAAGAAAATGTGCATTGTTTTGCACTGTTTACACTTAATCGAATCGTGAACTCAGTATCATGAATCGAATCAAATCGTGAGCAGAGTGTATCGTTACACCCCTAGTAACTAAACTGGTACATCAAAGGCTTAGATTAGGCACAGTAACTAAACTGGTACATCAAAGGCTTAGATTAGGCACAGTAACTAAACTGGTACATCAAAGGCTTAGATTAGGCACAGTAACTAAACTGGTACATCAAAGGCTTAGATTAGGCACAGTAACTAAACTGGTACATCAAAGGCTTAGATTAGGCACAGTAACTAAACTGGTACATCAAAGGCTTAGATTAGGCACAGTAACTAAACTGGTACATCAAAGGCTTAGATTAGGCACAGTAACTAAACTGGTACATCAAAGGTCTTGCCCTGTGTGAGGATCGAACTCATGACCTAAATGTAAGCATCAAGAACTGGATGAGAATCAAATAGGGCTGCACGATATATCGTTTCAGCATCGTCATCGTGATGTGTGCATGCGCAATAGTCACATCGCAGGACGTGTGATGTCACTTCATGCAAATTAAATAAAATACGTCATGCTACAACTTTTTTGCTGCTTGACACAAAAACGAAAATTCACACCGTTCTCATTTTCCATGTAATATCTACCAGTGTGTTGGAAAACCTAGTGAGCTGCCTCACTGTACTACCTACACAGGCAGCTGCCTCAGTAGAGAGGATTTTAATAAGTTTTCGACTTATAAGGCAGGTTATTCGGATGCGCTACTTAGCGATTCCATCGGGTATCGCATTTAGCATTTAGCATTTTGCCATTAAAACTAATGGAATGAGGTGGGACAGTGCTAACAAGTCAATATAACATCTGGATTCGTGTACAGATAACTGTTTCATTTGCTGCCAAGCCCAAACTTGCAAATAAAAACAGTAGTTAAAAATCAATAATTATTTATTTACGTTTGAAAATAACTTCCTGTCTGCACCGTCAGCCATGTTTATTTTTCTGTGAGAGAGGAGATGCCGCAATGAATTCTGGGATTGCCTTCATCACTAAGGGCGCTTCCGATTCTCACTCGTTCTTGAGTAAAAATAACGTTGTAATATTAAGATGCCTCAGTAGTGAGCTTAGTAAGGCATCTCGGATTTGGAACAGGTGTATAGCTGCTCTTTTGTTTGTATAGTTTTTTTTTTAAATAATGTTTACTACTTAAAGAGGTTTTGATTGTAAAATAAAATATTAAATGACCCATTTTGTCAATCCTGTTAATTCCCTCATGTGATATTGAAGCTTTCTTAGTTTAATGCTAAGTTTCAACCGAGTACAAAGATGTAGCTTGTCATAATCTTTTGTATCACTTGTAGGCACCACCATTTTTCACAGATGAGCCCCTTATTTAGAGTAAGATACAGTGTATCACAAAAGTGAGTACACCCCTCACATTTCTGCAAATATTTCATTATATCTTTTCATGGGACAACACTATAGACATGAAACTTGGATATAACTTAGAGTAGTCAGTGTACAACTTGTATAGCAGTGTAGATTTACTGTCTTCTGAAAATAACTCAACACACAGCCATTAATGTCTAAATAGCTGGCAACATAAGTGAGTACACCCCACAGTGAACATGTCCAAATTGTGCCCAAATGTGTCGTTGTCCCTCCCTGGTGTCATGTGTCAAGGTCCCAGGTGTAAATGGGGAGCAGGGCTGTTAAATTTGGTGTTTTGGGTACAATTCTCTCATACTGGCCACTGGATATTCAACATGGCACCTCATGGCAAAGAACTCTCTGAGGATGTGAGAAATAGAATTGTTGCTCTCCACAAAGATGGCCTGGGCTATAAGAAGATTGCTAACACCCTGAAACTGAGCTACAGCATGGTGGCCAAGGTCATACAGCGGTTTTCCAGGACAGGTTCCACTCGGAACAGGCTTCGCCAGGGTCGACCAAAGAAGTTGAGTCCACGTGTTCGGCGTCATATCCAGAGGTTGGCTTTAAAAAATAGACACATGAGTGCTGCCAGCATTGCTGCAGAGGTTGAAGACGTGGGAGGTCAGCCTGTCAGTGCTCAGACCATACGCCGCACACTGCATCAACTCGGTCTGCATGGTCGTCATCCCAGAAGGAAGCTGACGCACAAGAAAGCCCGCAAACAGTTTGCTGAAGACAAGCAGTTCAAGAACATGGATTACTGGAATGCCCTGTGGTCTGACGAGACCAAGATAAACTTGTTTGGCTCAGATGGTGTCCAGCATGTGTGGCGGCGCCCTGGTGAGAAGTACCAAGACAACTGTATCTTGCCTACAGTCAAGCATGGTGGTGGTAGCATCATGGTCTTGGGCTGCATGAGTGCTGCAGGCACTGGGGAGCTGCAGTTTGTTGAGGGAAACATGAATTCCAACATGTACTGTGACATTCTGAAACAGAGCATGATCCCCTCCCTTCGAAAACTGGGCCTCATGCCAGTTTTCCAACAGGATAACGACCCCAAACACAACCTCCAAGATGACAACTGCCTTGCTGAGGAAGCTGAAGGTAAAGGTGATGGACTAAACCCAATTGAGCACCTGTGGCACATCCTCAAGTGGAAGGTGGAGGAGTTCAAGGTGTCTAACATCCACCAGCTCCGTGATGTCATCATGGAGGAGTGGAAGAGGATTCCAGTAGCAACCTGTGCATCTCTGGTGAATTCCATGCCCAGGAGGGTTAAGGCAGTGCTGGATAATCATGGTGGTCAAACAAAATATTGACACTTTGGGCACAATTTGGACATGTTCACTGTGGGGTGTACTCACTTATGTTGCCAGCCATTTAGACATTAATGGCTGTGTGTTGAGTTATTTTCAGAAGACAGTAAATCTACACTGCTATACAAGTTGTACACTGACTACTCTAAGTTATATCCAAGTTTCATGTCTATAGTGTTGTCCCATGAAAAGATATAATAAAATATTTGCAGAAATGTGAGGGGTGTACTCACTTTTGTGATACACTGTACATGCATTATTAAACTATTTAAATTAATCATCTTGATGCAAGATATTATTTCTCATTACTTTAAAATCAAGTTATTGATATCAAGTTTTATCATGTCACAAATTGTAATGCCAGCTACATTTTTATTGCCATAATTTAAAGATATTTTGTAACTCTGAAGCAATTTCATTACGTTCATGGTACCATAGTCAAGTCCATGGTACCATAGTTAACTTGCTTTATAAAAATTAACTCCATTCAAATGTATCATAGAAATGTTAAGTGTACATCTATTAATACAAATATACTAATGAAATAAATGTAAAAATTCATAAAGGCAGAGTCAGAAATGTTGTATTAAATTGCTTTAGTCAGTTTGCTTTGTAAAACTTGAAGAACGTGCACAAACTTTACCATAAACTTAGTTCCCATAAACCAGTTTCACATCAAAACAAATACTGAACACTGTAAACCCTGCAGCAGTGTATTCAAACACAAATGCACAATGTAAACCATCATAGTGGATTCACAATGAAAAAGCATTAACATAAGTCAGCGTTTCTCAAAGTGTGGGGCGCAGAGGCATGACTGGGGGGGCGCGTCCGACTGAAATATAGTGTGGAACCAATGTTCTAACATCGGCATTTTTTTTTTACGGTGGACCATAAACAAACCGTGTTTTCAGGTGTGTCAGTATTCATTCTAACAGAGAGTCTAGATCAGGAGCGCTCGATCACACTCAGTACACGCTGGTACAGCGCTGCTCATACACACAGCACAGCGGGACTGACATGACATGTGGCCACTGTTTAGTTTTTGTTACCATGACTACGCCTCAGCCCACCTAAAGCAGTGCTAATCTACAGGGTGAAAACATCGCTTTGAAAACATTTTAATTCGTTGCTCTTTATTCAAACGCATTTTTTAGGGTATCTGAAATATAAAAACTAAATTTAGAAAAAAAGCATATGTATGGAAACTTATGGCCCACCCTGTGTTTCAGATACCCTAAAAATGAGTTTAAATAAAGAGCAACGAATTGAAATGTGTTTTCAAAACAATGGCAGTCATGTAGAGCATATTATATAAATGAAAATGTTTTATTTTCTTTTATAAAAAACAATGTTTATTTTTTCTATGTATGGAAACTTATGGCCCACCCTGTTCAACGTTTTCTGATGGAGAAATTTTAACCTTTATTTATATGAAGTCAAGTGTCCCTGCTGGACAATTTGGAACTTCCACATATTTGACTGCCACATATTTGACAGCTTTTTCGCATCAACCTACTTTCTACATGAAAATAATGAAGTCTAAATATGGGTCCATCCTTACTGATGATCACCTGAAAAACTGCTTGAGCATCAGCGGCTCCTGAGCAAATCATCAGAATAAGGTCAGTGTGATTCAGTCACTGGCTCTGTAAAGCTGAATATCAATACACTGAAGCGCATTTAAAAAGCTTCAAAGCTTTTTTTGAAACATAATGAGTCCAACCTTAAAAAGTAGATCATGATGACCTGTAGACTGAAACAGTAGCTCTCAAGCCATGAAAGTGTGTAAACCCCTGGTCTAGATTTACAGAACAGAGAGGTATTTGACAGGGATAAAAAGAAAAACAGCCACTAATACAGTGATAAGACTTAAACTCTCACAAATTAGTTTTTTAGGCACATATTCAACTTTGTTATCTTTTTTTGTAGTGTTTGCAAATTTTATTTCATTTTTTAATTTTTGAAATAGCAGACTGATTGAAGTTATTTCAACACAGTTAAAAAAATTTTTTTGGAGGGGGGGGGGGGAGATGACAGATTTTCATTTTCCAAAGGGGGGCGTGACAGAAAAAGATTGAGAACCACTGACATAAGTGTTACATCCCGCAGTGATCTATGGGTGATGGGGATGTAACATAATACTATAGTTTACTACAATAATGAAATAATGAGGAGGAAACAATCTTTCCAAAACACACAATTTATTTATAAAATTTCTAAATAACAATGAAAATAACAACAAAGAGAAATCCAGCTCTGAGCAAATCTTTAAAGAAAAGAACGAAATGGATGAGACTAATAACAGAGAAAAATATCACACTTAACCTAAAGAAAACACACTCACTCACACACACCCTCAAAAACAGAGCTTACAGTCACAACTTTTAATGTAACCTCAAGATCACTTTGAAACACACGAGTAAGCTCAGCCGATGCCAAGCGTGCAGACGACGACGCCCCACGATGCCGTTGCTGAGCTGCTGTTCTACTCCAGTCCAGTTGGTGGCGCTGGTGCGTCTTAATTTGTTCTGCCATCCGCCATTAACCATCATAAGAAGAACAAGAAGCTGCTGTGTTTGTACTGTAGAGACTCATCTGTAAGTAAAATATGTATTTAATTATAACCCTTATATTTCATTATAACTACATTCTAATTCATAATAAAACTACAGTTCATAATAAAACATCACTGTGAGGATTTGAGGAGATTTAACTCCACTTCCATTTAAACACACAAACTATTAGCTGCTCCGCTAACTGTTAGCATCACACAAGATTCAGTACTGATGAACCGATTCATTTGAACCGACCCAGCAAAATGAATCAATTGAGTGGAACTGATTGAGTTTCTTCATGATTAAATCTCACATTTTTAAATAAACACGTGATATTTTTGAACTTTGTTTATAGTGTAACTTTGTTTATAGTGGAACTTTGTTTACAGTGGAACTTTGTTTACAGGTGGTTTGTAGAGTTTTATAGTTACAGTCAGGTGAAAAGTGTAAGCGAGCGTCTTTAATTGTTTACTGCGTGTCTAAACCATGTATTACGGTATCCGAAGCGTTAAATAGGGTAAAACTGCTGTTTACAGTTTAATAAACATTATTTACCATGTTCTGATGCACAAAATTAACTCGATTCAAGATTTGTTTTATTAATGAAATACATTTCAGACATTTTTACTGGAGGAATTTGTTGTGATCGGATCTCAAACTCATGTGAAGTGTCTATTCGGTTGTGTTAATTAACAGTTCATAACAATAACAACAGCCAGTTACAACAGTCTAAAAATGTTCCTTTAATTATGAATACAGCACATCTGTCTATCTGTCTGTCTATCTGTTAGAGCTTTAATAATGCAGTCAACAGAAGAGGGACACGTCACCCCTGTGGATTTACAAAATGAAGAATTCCAGAAGAAAATAATACGAAAGGAGGAGGATGAAGATGATGATGATTTCTCCTGTAAGTAAATATGAAGCATGATACAGTGCAGTGTGGTACAGTACAGTGTGGTACAGTGCAGTGTGGTACAGTACAGTATGGTACAGTACAGTGTGGTACAGTACAGTGTGGTACAGTACAGTATGGTACAGTACAGTGTGGTACAGTACAGTGTGGTACAGTGCAGTGTGGTACAGTACAGTGTGGTACAGTACAGTATGGTACAGTACAGTATGGTACAGTACAGTGTGGTACAGTACAGTATGGTACAGTACATTGAGGTACAGTACAGTGTGGTACAGTACAGTGTGGTACAGTACAGTATGGTACAGTACAGTGTGGTACAGTACAGTGTGGTACAGTATGGTACAGTACAGTGTGGTACAGTACAGTATGGTACAGTACAGTGTGGTACAGTATGGTACAGTACAGTATGGTACAGTACAGTATGGTACAGTACAGTGTGGTACAGTACAGTATGGTACAGTACAGTGAGGTACAGTACAGTGGTACAGTACAGTATGATACAGTACATTGTGGTACAGTACATTGAGGTACAGTGTGGTACAGTACAGTATGGTACAGTACATTGAGGTACAGTACATTGAGGTACAGTACAGTGTGGTACAGTACAGTATGGTACAGTACAGTGTGGTACAGTACAGTATGGTTTGGTACAGTACAGTGTGGTACAGTACAGTGTGGTACAGTACAGTATGGTACAGTACAGTGTGGTACAGTACAGTGTGGTACAGTACAGTATGGTACAGTGTGGTACAGTACAGTGTGGTACAGTACAGTGTTGTACAGTACAGTATGGTACAGTACAGTGTGGTACAGTACAGTATGTTACAGTACAGTGTGGTACAGTACAGTATGGTACAGTACAGTGTGGTACAGTACAGTATGGTACAGTATGGTACAGTACAGTGAGGTACAGTATAGTGTGGTACAGTACAGTATGGTACAGTACAGTGTGGTACAGTACGGTACAGTCTAAAAATGTTCCTTTAATTATGAATACAGCACATCTATCTATCTGTCTGTCTATCTGTTAGAGCTTTAATAATGCAGTCAACAGAAGAGGGACACGTCACCCCTGTGGATTTACAAAATGAAGAATTCCAGAAGAAAATAATACGAAAGGAGGAGGATGAAGATGATGATGATTTCTTCTGTAAGTAAATATGAAGCATGATACAGTGCAGTGTGGTACAGTACAGTGTGGTACAGTGCAGTGTGGTGCAGTACAGTGTGGTACAGTACAGTATGGTACAGTACAGTGTGGTACGGTACAGTGTGGTACAGTACAGTATGGTACAGTACAGTGTGGTACAGTACAGTATGGTACAGTACAGTGTGGTACAGTATGGTACAGTACAGTGTGGTACAGTACAGTGTGGTACAGTACAGTATGGTACAGTACAGTGTGGTACAGTATGGTACAGTACAGTGTGGTACAGTATACAGTAGTATGGTACAGTACAGTGTGGTACAGTACAGTGTGGTACAGTACAGTATGGTACAGTACAGTATGATACAGTACAGTGTGGTACAGTACAGTATGGTACAGTACAGTGTGGTACAGTACAGTATGGTACAGTACAGTACAGTATGGTACAGTACAGTGTGGTACAGTACAGTGTGGTACAGTACAGTATGGTACAGTACAGTGTGGTACAGTACAGTATGGTACAGTACAGTGTGGTACAGTACAGTATGGTACGGTACAGTACAGTATGGTACAGTACAGTGTGGTACAGTACAGTATGGTACAGTACAGTGTGGTACAGTACAGTGTGGTACAGTACAGTATGGTACAGTGTGGTACAGTACAGTGTGGTACAGTACAGTATGGTACAGTACAGTATGGTACAGTGTGGTACAGTGTGGTACAGTACAGTGTGGTACAGTACAGTGTGGTACAGTACAGTATGTTACAGTACAGTGTGGTACAGTATGGTACAGTACAGTGTGGTACAGTACAGTATGGTACAGTACAGTGTGGTACAATACAGTATGGTACAGTACAGTGTGGTACAGTACAGTGTGGTACAGTATGGTACAGTATGGTACAGTTCAGTATGGTACAGTACAGTGTGGTACAGTACAGTATGGTACAGTACAGTATGGTACAGTACAGTGTGGTACAATACAGTATGGTACAGTACAGTGTGGTACAGTACAGTGTGGTACAGTACAGTACGGTACAGTATGGTACAGTTCAGTATGGTACAGTACAGTGTGGTACAGTACAGTGTGGTACAATACAGCATGGTACAGTACAGTGTGGTACAATACAGTATGGTACAGTACAGTGTGGTACAGTACAATGTGGTACAGTACAGTATGGTACAGTACGGTACAGTATGGTACAGTATGTTACAGTACAGTGTGGTACAGTACAGTATGGTACAGTACAGCATGGTACAGTACAGTGTGGTACAGTACAGTATGGTACAGTACAGTATGGTACAGTACAGTGTGGTACAGTACAGTGTGGTACAGTACAGTATGGTACAGTATGGTACAGTTCAGTATGGTACAGTACAGTGTGGTACAGTACAGTATGGTACAGTACAGTGTGGTACAGTACAGTGTGGTACAGTACAGTGTGGTACAATACAGTGTGGTACAGTACAGTGTGGTACAGTACAGTGTGGTACAGTATGGTACAGTACAGTATGGTACAGTATGGTACAGTTCAGTATGGTACAGTACAGTGTGGTACAGTACAGTATGGTACAGTACAGTATGGTACAGTACAGTATGGTACAGTACAGTTAGTATTGGAGTCACTAATCAGTAATAAGAGAAAGTGGATAGTGGGATTAGAACCTGTACTGTACCGTACTGTCCTGTGCTGCTACACTCCAGTCTGGATTTCAGTTTTAATCTAACTAGGATTTATTTGTGATTGGAAATCAAACCCACAACCTTCAGTTTCCTCCAGTTGTTGAGTTTCTTCTTCTCATATTGATGAATTTCAGGTGAAGTCACTTTAATCCCTCCGGAACTTGTAGCTTCTGTGGAACTGCTCTTCTCAGAGGACCAACAGTGTGGAGGTTTCCAGATGAAGCCTGTGAAGAAGGAAGAACCTGAAGATACAGATGAACTCAGTAAGACTATATTTTGAATATTGTTGTGATCTAGTGTTCAGATTGTAGATTTTAGTGCATAAGTGAGCAGGTGAGTGAAATGAGGAGACAGAAGTAAAGAATATTAAACAGATCATGCTGACTGTACAGTGTGTAGACTAGTATATAATTACAGAGTAATGCCAGGTGAATACAAGTGGCTGAATGATTGGGTAATGAATGAGAATAAATAAAGTCGAGTATATAAGCTGATATATTTAATATATACATGATTGTTTGTGCTGATGGTCCTGGAGAGATGAGTCTGCAGCTTCCGTCCAGATCTTAACTGTCCTTATTGTGGGTATCAGACGTCTGATGACTGGGGTGTACTTGGGGAGCAGGAACAAAGACAGGTGATCAGACTGACCCAGGTGGGGGAGGGGTGTATCTTCTGATGATACTTTGGAAGTCCAGATCTTAAACTGCAGTGATTAAAGTCCCCAGAAACAATAAAGACTCCATCTGGGTTCACAAAGGTCTTTTATAGCTGCGTTAGCATTAGCATCTGGAGGGATATAAACTGCAGCAGTAACAATGCAGGAAACCTCTGGTGGTTATAATACCTGGTTATAAAGGGTCTACACGTTATAACCAGGTATTCCAGGTCAGCAGAGCAGTAGGTATTAACTATGACAGAGTCCATGCACCAGGTTTTGTTTACATAAAGACAAACACCACCACAGAAGCTCTTCATCAGTTCCACCACGCTGTGGTTTAGCTGCAGTCCATGATCCTCTTCTGTGTCAGGGTCCAGATTTTTATTTTCTCATGGCATATTGGCAAGGAAGATACAAGGTAGTTTTAGCTTAGCGCGCTATCCTCCACATTTCCCCCTTTTTGGCTCTTCCTGTTGGGATGAACAGCTCGCTTGGACGCGGTGTTCTGCTCACCTCTGGAAGTAGCTGGTTGAACTTGAATGGACGGTCAAAAACAACACTTAAAGCGGTATAAATGAATGTCCATCAGCGTCTGTCTGTTGTATGTGTAGTTCACACGAGTGATTCAAGTGAAAACGCAGTAAATTGGCAAATAAATAAACACTAGATCACTAAGCCTGGTGAGATGCTCGGGGGCATGCACCGCCATCTTGCCCAAAGGTGGAAACATGTATTGTGGTCAGATGAATCAGCATTTCAGGTCCTTTTATAAAAAAAAATGGACAGCGTGTGATCCGGACCAAAGACAAAAAGGATCCAGACTGTTATCAGCAACATGTGCTGCCTTCAAGACGTCGTCTTTTCCAGGGATGTCCAGCATTTTTTAACAAGACGATGCAAATCCACCTGCTGCACACATTACAAAGGCGTGGCTGAGGAATAAGAGGGTACAGGTACTGGACTAGCCTGCCTGTCCCCAATATAATACAGTCCCAACTTTTTTTGGAATGTGTTGCAGACCTGAAATGCAGGAATGGATGTTTATTAATAAATGAAATGAAGTTGAGCAGATAAAAGATGAAATATCTCAGCTTTATCCTGTCTGACATTATTTTCCATACTGTCCCAAGTATTTTTATATTTGGGGTTGTATTGTTGTTATTATTATTAAATCTGTTGAAACCCTGTGTGAATGAAGGTTTATAAATTGTCTTTTTTGACAGGTAGTATAGAAGTATGTGTCTGTTAGTTCTAACTTAAGTGCTTAATAAAGAAGTTGGTCGTTAATACCAACAATAACAAACTTATTATTTTCTTCACAAAACAAACAAAGTTTCAGGTGAAGGAACCTCGATCCCTGAGGAACACCTCACCCCAGTGGACCAACAGTGTGGAGGTTTCCAGATGAAGCCTGTGAAGAAGGAAGAAGCTGAAGATAAAGATGAACTCAGTAAGATAGTTTTTATCTTGAGTAAAATAAGATTTGGATTGAATAGAATCAGATGCAGCTGGGATGAAGCATCATACAGTGAAAGCTTGTATTGTGCTCATGCAGATCAGTGTGAGCAGGAAATGATGAATGCAGGATGAATCACGTTACAGGACTTTAGCATCAGATCTCAGTTTAACATTTACTAACAATCTTTATTATTTATAATGTTATAAATGTATTTGATTATTTATAATGTTATAAATGTATTTGATTATTTATAATGTTATAAATGTATTTTATTATTTGTAATGTTATAAATGTATTTGATTATTTATAATGTTATAAGTGTATATTATTATTTATAATGTTATAAATGTATTTGATGATTTATAATGTTATAAATGTATTTGATTATTTATGTTATACATGTATTTATTATTTATAATGTTATAAATGTCTTTTATTATTTATAATGTTATAAATGTATTTGATGATTTATAATGTTATAAATGTATTTGATGATTTATAATGTTATAAATGTATTTGATTATTTATGTTATACATATATTTATTATTTATAATGTTATAAATGTATTTTATTATTTATAATGTTATAAATGTATTTGATGATTTATAATGTTATAAATGTATTAGATGATTTATAATGTTATAAATGTATTAGATGATTTATAATGTTATAAATGTATTTGATTATTTATAATGTTATAAATGTATTAGATGATTTATAATGTTATAAATGTATTTGATTATTTATAATGTTATAAATGTATTAGATTATTTATAATGTTATAAATGTATTTGATTATTTATAATGTTATAAATGTATTTGATTATTTATAATGTTATAAATGTATTTGATTATTTATAATGTTATAAATGTATTTGATGATTTATAATGTTATAAATGTATTAGATTATTTATAATGTTATAAATGTATTAGATTATTTATAATGTTATAAATGTATTTGATTATTTATAATGTTATAAATGTATTTGATGATTTATAATGTTATAAATGTATTAGATTATTTATAATGTTATAAATGTATTTTATTATTTATAATGTTATAAATGTATTTGATTATTTATAATGTTATAAATGTATTTGATGATTTATAATGTTATAAATGTATTTTATTATTTATAATGTTATAAATGTATTTTATTATTTATAATGTTATAAATGTATTTGATTATTTATAATGTTATAAATGTATTTGATGATTTATAATGTTATAAATGTATTTGATGATTTATAATGTAATACATGTATTTGATTATTTTCTGCTTCAGAACTGAACAAGGATTTCTGCTGCTCCTCGTGTCCACGTTCCTCTACAACCCAAAATCAGCTCCACAATCACATCAAGAGCTGCAACCATGTTAAATATGAGACTCTGGTGAAGATTAAGACTGAACATGAGGATCTGACGCCAACCAGAAGCTCCAGTAATCAGCAAACGTCCTCTGGTACTGACAGCATTAACACGTCTCTCAGTCCCACACAGGAAGAAGGAAACGTCTGCTCACAGTGTGGGAAGAGCTTTAAGTACCAGTTTCTCCTCAAAATACACCAGCGCATTCACACTGGAGAAAAACCCTATCAGTGCTCACTGTGTGGAAAAAGCTTCATGTTGCCATGTCATCTCAAAGTACACCAGCGCATTCACCATGGCGAGAAACCATATCACTGCTCACAGTGTGAGAACAGTTTTAATACACAGAGTGCTCTCAAAGAACACCAGCGCATTCACACTGAAGTGAAACCTCATCAGTGCTTACAGTGTGGGAAGAGCTTTAAGTACCAGTTTCTCCTCAACATACACCAGCGCATTCACACTGGAGAGAAACCCTATCAGTGCTCACTGTGTGGAAAAAGCTTCATGTTGCCATGTCATCTCAAAGTCCACCAGCGCATTCACCATGGCGAGAAACCATATCAGTGCTCACAGTGTGAGGAGAGTTTTAATACATATAGTGCTCTCAAAGAACACCAGCACATTCACAATGGAGAGAAACCGCATCAGTGCTCACAGTGTGAGAAGAGTTTTAATACACATAGTGCTCTCAAAGAACACCAGTGTATTCACACTGGAGATAAACTGTATCAGTGCTCACCGTGTGGGAAGAGTTTTAATAATCTGAGTCATCTCTATTCACACCAGTGCATTCACACTGGAGAGAAGCCATATCAGTGCTCACAGTGTGGAAAGAGTTTTTATCATCAGAGGACTCTCAAAATACACCAGCATATTCACACTGGAGATAAACTGTATCAGTGCTCACCTTGTGGAAAGAGCTTTAGGTTCCAGAGTGGTCTCAAAGAACACCAGCGCATTCACACTGGAGAGAAACTGTATCAGTGCACACAGTGTGGAAATAGTTTTATTACACAAAGTTATTTCAAAGTACATCAGCGCATTCACAATGGAGAGAAACCGTATCAGTGCTCACAGTGTGAAAAGAGTTTCAATGGACAGAGTGATCTGAAAAGACACCAGCGCATTCACACTGGGGAGAAACCATATCAGTGCTCACAGTGTGGAAAGAGTTTTATTCATCAGAGTACTCTCAAAAGACACCAGCGCAGTCACACTGGAGAGAAACCGTATCAGTGCTTACAGTGTGGAAATAGTTTTATTACACAAAGTTATCTCAAAGTACATCAGCGCATTCACAATGGAGAGAAACGGTATCAGTGCTCTCAGTGTAAAAAGAGTTTTAATGGACAGAGTGATCTGAAAAGACACCAGCGCAGTCACACTGGAGAGAAACCATAGCATTGCTCTTAGTGTGGGAAGAGTTTTATTACACAAAGTAATCTTAAAACGTATCTGATTGTAAAAGTGAACTTTTAATATCACTAACATAATAACAGAACAAAATGTAAATACTGATTATATAGATTAAACAGCTCTAATACTCAGAATACATGTGATTTAAACATGCAGTACAAATGTTTTTTAGCTTTGTGTTCAGGATATTGGTATAACATCATTCTTAACACTACATCTCCAACACAGTATTAAAATAGAAATGATACATAACTGGTAGACTTACCCGGACAGTCTGTCTGAGGATTTTATTCATAAACATTACAACATGTTGGATAATCTTTGCTAGAATTCACTTAGCTTAGTTCTTTTCCTAATTGGATAGATCTGAGATAAAGCAAACCCTAGGCAGGAGGGGTCCTTTAAATGCATGAAGGCCTCAGCATGAAATATACAGATAAAGAGAGAAAAATAAATAATAATTCATGGAATAGTCCTTTAGCAGCGATGCTTTATCCAGCAAACTGTGGGGAAATGAAACACAAACTTTTGGACTTTTCTGCCCTCCAGTGAACTGAACTTTAATACTTTGAAACTTTGCTAACATGCTAAAAGTTGAAAGTTGAACAATTCTATGTAAAACACCTGTGAAACAGTGAGAGTCTAATTAAAGTCTATATTAAGAATATATATGTACATATTCTGGAATATAATATTATATAATACATATAATATTACATATTACAATATATAATATTACATATTAAAGAACTTACAGAAGTGCTTCCATAGTAAACATTTCATTACTCTATTTTAAGTAAAAAACAGTTCAAGAACACACATCTGCTGAAACCCTGATAGAACCAAAGTTTTTTTTAATAGAAATGAAAACGAAATAAGAGTGTTAGTAAATAAGTACAAGTCAGCTTAAGTGCTCAGTATATATAGTATACATAACCACAAGATATTTAGAGGACTGACTGAAGAAAGTCTCTTCTGTATGATTCTCATCCTGTAACTCTGCAAGGAATCTTGTTCAATGGTCAGAACAGACCTGAAAATACATCATTCAGTAGATAGAGGTCCTGGGTTGAGGGGTACATAATGCTTTCTTTTTTCCAAAGTCCAAATCAGACCAAAGTTTTGTACAGACTATTACCCACAATCCACTGTGATCCTGTGATGCTTCTACCAGTAACAAGTAGGGCTGCAACTATCGATTATTTTTGTAATCGAGTAATCGGATGAGAAATACTTTTGCTTTAATAAAGAGCAAAAATAAATACATATAAGATTAAATACGACATGTCTCTTGAAACAAGCTATATATTTTTATTACCTGCATACAGGACGATTTAAAGAGAAATCGTTATATATACATAATAAACAATAATACATAAATATTTCTTCTAATTTGTGCAACTTACAGAACTAAAACTAACAGCTCATGTGTTCTGGGTTTTCGTTTTTTCCAGTTTAAAATGATCTCAAACTTTCAGTCGTTTTCTCTGTTCCTCTCTGCTCACCCTGATATATTCTCTCTCTCTCTCTCTCTCTCTCTCTCTCTCTCTCTCTCCATTCTGCAGTCCGCGCCATCAAATCTCGGCTTTGTTTCAAATCGCTACATATATACTGAACAGTACACAGCGGAGTGGAGAGCGTGTACAAATAGGTGAAAAGTACCCGGATTAAGTCCTGTTAAGTACTGTTTAATTAAGTGTGAGATTTGGGACACAGCCCTCGGCTTCCCCACATCACACAGCGTGAACGCGTTGTGAAAGTCCGTGCGGAACACCGTGAGCTGTGTATCGAATAAATGGTTCCTCGATGCGATATATGTATATGTGTATGTATGTATATAGATATATTTCCAGTACATTAACCACTAGGACATTAATCCAACTAATGGATTAAAGCAACAACAGATTAAAATGATGATAAACAAAGTGATGATTCTTATTAATGATGTTAAATATAGAAGATGATGATAATGTGAGTATTTGATAAAAGATGCAGTATGCCCTCTGACACATAGTGGTCACTAAAGTGGCGGCTATTTAATAGCTGTTTTTGCTAACTACGGTAGCAACTTAAATAGTTGGAACGATGCAGTTGTGATGCAAGTGTTTCCCGAAACCGTAGTTCGAACTACTGTGATAACTGCGTTGGTAAGTTGCTTAGTTTAAAACATTGTAAGACGACACAGGTGTTTCTCAAAAGCATAGTTCCAACGAACGTTCGTAACTACTGTGGTAAAGTTGTGTAGTTCCAACTACACTTGTAGATGTGTGGTTAGAAGCGTAGTTCCTGGTGGCTACATTATCGCTGACGTATTTATGACGTATTTATGTAAAGATAGTTGCATTTGTCTAATATATATATATATATATATATATATATATATATACATATACAGTGTATCACAAAAGTGAGTACAACCCTCACATTTCTGCAAATATTTCATTATATCTTTTCATGGGACAACACTATATACATGAAACTTGGATATAACTTAGAGTAGTCAGTGTACAGCTTGTATAGCAGTGTAGATTTACTGTCTTCTGAAAATAACTCAACACACAGCCATTAATGTCTAAATAGCTGGCAACATAAGTGAGTACACCCCACAGTGAACATGTCCAAATTGTGCCGAAATGTGTCGTTGTCCCTCCCTGGTGTCATGTGTCAAGATCCCAGGTGTAAATGGGGAGCAGGGCTGTTAAATTTGGTGTTTTGGGTACAATTCTCTCATACTGGCCACTGGATATTCAACATGGCACCTCATGGCAAAGAACTCTCTGAGGATGTGAGAAATAGAATTGTTGCTCTCCACAAAGATGCCTGGGCTATAAGAAGATTGCTAACACCCTGAAACTGAGCTACAGCATAGTGGCCAAGGTCATACAGCGGTTTTCCAGGACAGGTTCCACTCGGAACAGGCTTCGCCAGGGTCGACCAAAGAAGGTGAGTTTACGTGTTCGGCGTCATATCCAGAGGTTGGCTTTAAAAAATAGACACATGAGTGCTGCCAGCATTGCTGCAGAGGTTGAAGACGTGGGAGGTCAGCCTGTCAGTGCTCAGACCATACGCAACATACTGCATCAACTCGGTCTGCATGGTCGTCATCCCAGAAGGAAGCTGACGCACAAGAAAGCCAGCAAACAGTTTGCTGAAAACAAGCAGTCCAAGAACATGGATTACTGGAATGCCCTGTGGTCTGATGAGACCAAGATAAACTTGTTTGGCTCAGATGGTGTCCAGCATGTGTGGCGGCGCCCTGGTGAGAAGTACCAAGACAACTGTATCTTGCCTACAGTCAAGCATGGTGGTGGTAGCATCATGGTCTTGGGCTGCATGAGTGTTGCTGGCACTGGGGAGCTGCAGTTCATTGAGGGAAACATGAATTCCAACATGTACTGTGACATTCTGAAACAGAGCATGATCCCCTCCCTTCGAAAACTGGGCCTCATGGCAGTTTTCCAACAGGATAACGACCCCAAACACAACCTCCAAGATGACAACTGCCTTGCTGAGGAAGCTGAAGGTAAAGGTGATGGACTAAACCCAATTGAGCACCTGTGGCGCATCCTCAAGTGGAAGATGGAGGAGGTCAAGGTGTCTAACATCCACCAGCTCCGTGATGTCATCATGGAGGAGTGGAAGAGGATTCCAGTAGCAACCAGTGCAGCTCTGGTGAATTCCATGCCCAGGAGGGTTAAGGCAGTGCTGGATAATAATGGTGGTCACACAAAATATTGACACTTTGGGCACAATTTGGACATGTTCACTGTGGGGTGTACTCACTTATGTTGCCAGCCATTTAGACATTAATGGCTGTGTGTTGAGTTATTTTCAGAAGACAGTAAATCTACACTGCTATACAGGCTGTACACTGACTACTCTAAGTTATATCCAAGTTTTATTTCTATAGTGTTGTCCCATGATGAAAAGATATAATAAAATATTTGCAGAAATGTAAGGGGTGTACTCACTTTTGTGATACACTGTATATATATATACAGTGTATCACAAAAGTGAGTACACCCCTCACATTTCTGCAGATATTTAAGTATATCTTTTCATGGGACAACACTGACAAAATGACACTTTGACACAATGAAAAGTAGTCTGTGTGCAGCTTATATAACAGTGTAAATTTATTCTTCCCTCAAAATAACTCAATATACAGCCATTAATGTCTAAACCACCGGCAACAAAAGTGAGTACACCCCTTAGTGAAAGTTCCTGAAGTGTCAATATTTTGTGTGGCCACCATTATTTCCCAGAACTGCCTTAACTCTCCTGGGCATGGAGTTTACCAGAGCTTCACAGGTTGCCATGATGACATCACGGAGCTGGCGGATATTCGAGACTTTGCGCTCCTCCACCTTCTGCTTGAGGATGCCCCAAAGATGTTCTATTGGGTTTAGGTCGGGAGACATGCTTGGCCAGTCCATCACCTTTACCCTCAGCCTCTTCAATAAAGCAGTGGTCGTCTTAGAGGTGTGTTTGGGGTCATTATCATGCTGGAACACTGCCCTGCGACTCAGTTTCCGGAGGGAGGGGATCATGCTCTGCTTCAGTATTTCACAGTACATATTGGAGTTCATGTGTCCCTCGATGAAATGTAACTCCCCAACACCTGCTGCACTCATGCAGCCCCAGACCATGGCATTCCCACCACCATGCTTGACTGTAGGCATGACACACTTATCTTTGTACTCCTCACCTGATTGCCGCCACACATGCTTGAGACCATCTGAACCAAACAAATTAATCTTGGTCTCATCAGACCATAGGACATGGTTCCAGTAATCCATGTCCTTTGTTGACATGTCTTCAGCAAACTGTTTGCAGGCTTTCTTGTGTAGAGACTTCAGAAGAGGCTTCCTTCTGGGGTGACAGCCATGCAGACCAATTTGATGTAGTGTGCGGCGTATGGTCTGAGCACTGACAGGCTGACCCCCCACCTTTTCAATCTCTGCAGCAATGCTGACAGCACTCCTGCGCCTATCTTTCAAAGACAGCAGTTGGATGTGACGCTGAGCACGTGCACTCAGCTTCTTTGGACGACCAACGCAAGGTCTGTTCTGAGAGGACCCTGCTCTTTTAAAACGCTGGATGATCTTGGCCACTGTGCTGCAGCTCAGTTTCAGGGTGTTGGCAATCTTCTTGTAGCCTTGGCCATGTTCATGTAGCACAACAATTCGTCTTTTAAGATCCTCAGAGAGTTCTTTGCCATGAGGTGCCATGTTGGAACTTTCAGTGACCAGTATGAGAGAGTGTGAGAGCTGTACTACTAAATTGAACACACCTGCTCCCTATGCACACCTGAGACCTAGTAACACTAACGAGTCACATGACATTTTGGAGGGAAAATGACAAGCAGTGCTCAATTTTGACATTTAGGGGTGTAGTCTCTTAGGGGTGTACTCACTTTTGTTGCCGGTGGTTTAGACATTAATGGCTGTATATTGAGTTATTTTGAGGGAAGAATAAATTTACACTGTTATATAAGCTGCACACAGACTACTTTTCATTGTGTCAAAGTGTCATTTTGTCAGTGTTGTCCCATGAAAAGATATACTTAAATATCTGCAGAAATGTGAGGGGTGTACTCACTTCTGTGATACACTGTATATACAGTGTATCACATAAGTGAGTACACCCCTCACATTTCTGCAGATATTTAAGTATATCTTTTCATGGGACAACACTGACAAAATGACACTTTGACACAATGAAAAGTAGTCTGTGTGCAGCTTATATAACAGTGTAAATTTATTCTTTCCTCAAAATAACTCAATATACAGCCATTAATGTCTAAACCACCGGCAACAAAAGTGAGTACACCCCTTAGTAAAAAGTCCTGAAGTGTCAATATTTTGTGTGGCCACCATTATTTCCCAGAACTGCCTTAACTCTCCTGGGCATGGAGTTTACCAGAGCTTCACAGGTTGCCACTGGAATGCTTTTCCACTCCTCCATGACGACATCACGGAGCTGGCAGATATTCGAGACTTTGCGCTCCTCCACCTTCCGCTTGAGGATGCCCCAAAGATGTTCTATTGGGTTTAGGTCTGGAAACATGCTTGGCCAGTCCATCACCTTTACCCTCAGCCTCTTCAATAAAGCAGTGGTCGTCTTAGAGGTGTGTTTGGGGTCATTATCATGCTGGAACACTGCCCTGCGACCCAGTTTCCGGAGGGAGGGGATCATGCTCTGCTTCAGTATTTCACAGTACATATTGGAGTTCATGTGTCCCTCGATGAAATGTAACTCCCCAACACCTGCTGCACTCATGCAGCCCCAGACCATGGCATTCCCACCACCATGCTTGACTGTAGGCATGACACACTTATCTTTGTACTCCTCACCTGATTGCCGCCACTCATGCTTGAGACCATCTGAACCAAACAAATTAATCTTGGTCTCATCAGACCATAGGACATGGTTCCAGTAATCCATGTCCTTTGTTGACATGTCTTCAGCAAACTGTTTGCGGGCTTTCTTGTGTAGAGACTTCAGAAAAGGCTTCCTTCTGGGGTGACAGCAATGCAGACCAATTTGATGTAGTGTGCGGCGTATGGTCTGAGCACTGCCAGGCTGACCCCCCACCTTTTCAATCTCTGCAGCAATGCTGACAGCACTCCTGCGCCTATCTTTCAAAGACAGCAGTTGGATGTGACGCTGAGCACGTGCACTCAGCTTCTTTGGACGACCAACGCGAGGTCTGTTCTGAGTGGACCCTGCTCTTTAAAAACGCTGGATGATCTTGGCCACTGTGCTGCAGCTCAGTTTCAGGGTGTTGGCAATCTTCTTGTAGCCTTGGCCATCTTCATGTAGCGCAACAATTCGTCTTTTAAGATCCTCAGAGAGTTCTTTGCCATGAGGTGCCATGTTGGAACTTTCAGTGACCAGTATGAGAGAGTGTGAGAGCTGTACTACTAAATTGAACACACCTGCTCCCTATGCACACCTGAGACCTAGTAACACTAACAAATCACATGACATTTTTGAGGGAAAATGACAAGCAGTGCTCAATTTGGACATTTAGGGGTGTAGTCTCTTAGGGGTGTACTCACTTTTGTTGCCGGTGGTTTAGACATTAATGGCTGTATATTGAGTTATTTTGAGGGAAGAATAAATTTACACTGTTATATAAGCTGCACACAGACTACTTTTCATTGTGTCAAAGTGTCATTTTGTCAGTGTTGTCCCATGAAAAGATATACTTAAATATCTGCAGAAATGTGAGGGGTGTACTCACTTTTGTGATACACTGTATATATATATATATATACAGTGTATCACAAAAGTGAGTACACCCCTCACATTTCTGCAAATGTTTCATTATATCTTTTCATGGGACAACACTATAGAAATAAAACTTGGATATAAGTTAGAGTAGTCAGTGTACAACTTGTATAGCAGTGTAGATTTACTGTCTTCTGAAAATAACTCAACACACAGCCATTAATGTCTAAATAGCTGGCAACATAAGTGAGTACACCCCACAGTGAACATGTCCAAATTGTGCCCAAAGTGTCAATATTTTGTGTGACCACCATTATTATCCAGCACTGCCTTAACCCTCCCGGGCATGGAATTCACCAGAGCTGCACAGGTTGCTACTGGAATCCTCTTCCACTCCTCTATGATGACATCACGGAGCTGGTGGATGTTAGACACCTTGAACTCCTCCACCTTCCACTTGAGGATGCGCCACAGGTGCTCAATTGGGTTTAGTCCATCACCTTTACCTTCAGCTTCCTCAGCAAGGCAGTTGTCATCTTGGAGGTTGTGTTTGGGGTCGTTATCCTGTTGGAAAACTGCCATGAGGCCCAGTTTTTGAAGGGAGGGGATCATGCTCTGTTTCAGAATGTCACAGTACATGTTGGAATTCATGTTTCCCTAAATGAACCGCAGCTCCCCAGTGCCAGCAACACTCATGCAGCCCAAGACCATGATGCTACCACCACCATGCTTGACTGTTGGCAAGATACAGTTGTCTTGGTACTTCTCACCAGGGCGCCGCCACACATGCTGGACACCATCTGAGCCAAACAAGTTTATCTTGGTCTCGTCAGACCACAGGGCATTCCAGTAATCCATGTTCTTGGACTGCTTGTCTTCAGCAAACTGTTTGCGGGCTTTCTTGTGCGTCAGCTTCCTTCTGGGATGACGACCATGCAGACCGAGTTGATGCAGTGTGCGGCGTATGGTCTGAGCACTGGCAGGCTGAGCTCCCATGTCTTCAACCTCTGCAGCAATGCTGGCAGCACTCATGTGTCTATTTTTTAAAGCCAACCTCTGGATATGACGCCGAACACGTGGACTCAACTTCTTTGGTCGACCCTGGCGAAGCCTGTTCCGAGTGGAACCTGTCCTGGAAAACCGCTGTATGACCTTGGCCACCATGCTGTAGCTCAGTTTCAGGGTGTTAGCAATCTTCTTATAGCCCAGGCCATCTTTGTGGAGAGCAACAATTCTATTTCTCACATCCTCAGAGAGTTCTTTGCCATGAGGTGCCATGTTGAATATCCAGTGGCCAGTAAGAGAGAATTGTACCCAAAACACCAAATTTAACAGCCCTGCTCCCAATTTACACCTGGGACCTTGACACATGACACCAGGGAGGGACAACGACACATTTGGGCACAATTTGGACATGTTCACTGTGGGGTGTACTCACTTATGTTGCCAGCTATTTAGACATTAACGGCTGTGTGTTGAGTTATTTTCAGAAGACAGTAAATCTACACTGCTATACAAGCTGTACACTGACTACTCTAAGTTATATCCAAGTGTCATGTCTATAGTGTTGTCCCATGAAAAGATATAATGAAATATTTGCAGAAATGTGAGGGGTGTACTCACTTTTGTGATACACTGTATATATATATATATATATATATATATATATATATATATATACAGTGTATCACAAAAGTGAGTACACCCCTCACATTTCTGCAGATATTTAAGTATATCTTTTCATGGGACAACACTGACAAAATGACACTTTGACACAATGAAAAGTAGTCTGTGTGCAGCTTATATAACAGTGTAAATTTATTCTTCCCTCAAAATAACTCAATATACAGCCATTAATGTCTAAACCACCGGCAACAAAAGTGAGTACACCCCTTAGTGAAAGTTCCTGAAGTGTCAATATTTTGTGTGGCCACCATTATTTCCCAGAACTGCCTTAACTCTCCTGGGCATGGAGTTTACCAGAGCTTCACAGGTTGCCACTGGAATGCTTTTCCACTCCTCCATGACGACATCACGGAGCTGGCGGATATTCGAGACTTTGCGCTCCTCCACCTTCCGCTTGAGGATGCCCCAAAGATGTTCTATTGGGTTTAGGTCTGGAGACATGCTTGGCCAGTCCATCACCTTTACCCTCAGCCTCTTCAATAAAGCAGTGGTCGTCTTAGAGGTGTGTTTGGGGTCATTATCATGCTGGAACACTGCCCTGCGACCCAGTTTCCGGAGGGAGGGGATCATGCTCTGCTTCAGTATTTCACAGTACATATTGGAGTTCATGTGTCCCTCAATGAAATGTAACTCCCCAACACCTGCTGCACTCATGCAGCCCCAGACCATGGCATTCCCACCACCATGCTTGACTGTAGGCATGACACACTTATCTTTGTACTCCTCACCTGATTGCCGCCACACATGCTTGAGACCATCTGAACCAAACAAATTAATCTTGGTCTCATCAGACCATAGGACATGGTTCCAGTAATCCATGTCCTTTGTTGACATGTCTTCAGCAAACTGTTTGCAGGCTTTCTTGTGTAGAGACTTCAGAAGAGGCTTCCTTCTGGGGTGACAGCCATGCAGACAAATTTGATGTAGTGTGCAGCGTATGGTCTGAGCACTGACAGGCTGACCCCCCACCTTTTCAATCTCTGCAGCAATGCTGACAGCACTCCTGCGCCTATCTTTCAAAGACAGCAGTTGGATGTGACGCTGAGCACGTGCACTCAGCTTCTTTGGACGACCAACGCGAGGTCTGTTCTGAGTGGACCCTGCTCTTTTAAAACGCTGGATGATCTTGGCCACTGTGCTGCAGCTCAGTTTCAGGGTGTTGGCAATCTTCTTGTAGCCTTGGCCATCTTCATGTAGCGCAACAATTCGTCTTTTAAGATCCTCAGAGAGTTCTTTGCCATGAGGTGCCATGTTGGAACTTTCAGTGACCAGTATGAGAGAGTGTGAGAGCTGTACTACTAAATTGAACACACCTGCTCCCTATGCACACCTGAGACCTAGTAACACGAGTCGCATGACATTTTGGAGGGAAAATGACAAGCAGTGCTCAATTTGGACATTTAGGGGTGTAGTCTCTTAGGGGTGTACTCACTTTTGTTGCCGGTGGTTTAGACATTAATGGCTGTATATTGAGTTATTTTGAGGGAAGAATAAATTTACACTGTTATATAAGCTGCACACAGACTACTTTTCATTGTGTCAAAGTGTCATTTTGTCAGTGTTGTCCCATGAAAAGATATACTTAAATATCTGCAGAAATGTGAGGGGTGTACTCACTTTTGTGATACACTGTATATATATATATTAAAGCAATAAGCCACGAGAGGCCGTGCGTTACTGCAATTTTATCACGGGGATGACGTTTTCGGCACGACGCGTAGCGAAGTGTGTGTGTGTGTGAATGAATGAAGCCCCAGCTCGTTAGCTGCATTAAACTCATGGCTAATTGTAATGCAGTCACCATTTTGTGAATCCACATGTGCATGTTAGTAAATGTATTTGCAAATTATTTGCACATTGACCTGTAGTAAGTCATGTCAGTTTAATGAGAGTTAACTCAGTTTTAGTTTCACATTTCTTACCAGTGTTGGAAGTGAGAAATATCTCAGGAAAACATTGTTCATGAGTTGTATATTATTATATATATATGATGTTATGATTTTGGAACATTATAATAGACATGTAGTCTATTGTATATTATATGAGTGCTATGTATAATAGACATGTATCATAGACATCCTTTAAAAGGGTATTGTATTTTTTTTGTTTGTTATATAAGTGTAACAAATATACTTTTGCATCTGACATTGAGTATTGTAACTAAAATGTTTGAGTACTGTAGCTAAGATGTGAGTAAATGGTTTATGTATTTGTTCATTCATTCCAGTAAAAGTTCTAACTGAGAGAACATCGCTTTATCACTCTCATGATTATTTCTCCCCATTTTCAGGGGTACAACACATGTGTATTTGTGTAAGCGTAATTGTGTGTCAGAATTTAAGTGTGGATGTATATATGAGTGTGTGTGCATGTGAGTTTGTTGGTGTGCATGTCTATGTATACGTGTGTGAGCGTGTCTATCTATGTATGTGTGTGAGTGTGTGTATGTGTGTGTGCATGTGTGTATGTGTGTGTGCATGTCTATGTATACGTGTGTCTATTGTGTGTTTGCAGTGTGTGTGTGTGTTTGTGTATGAGTGTGCAGTTGCAGAGAGAGGTGTTCAGGCCCAGTGAGCTCAGCTGTCCAATCAGATGCTGAGGAATGATGGTGTTGAATGCTGAGCTGAAGTTAAACAGCATCCTTAAATACAGATGTGTCATTTCTGTCCATATGTGTAAGAGCCAGATGAGGTGTGGTGCTATGGCATCATCTGTTGAGCGGTTGGTATGATACGTGAACTGCAGTGGGTCCATTGAGGGGGACAGCGGGGTCTTAACATGCTTAATGACGAGTTTCTCAAAGCACTTCATGACAAGAGGTGTGAGAGCTACAGGACGATAGTGGTTGAGGCAGGACACTGACCACTTCTTTAACAAAGGCACGATGATGGTGGTCTTAGGTGTCACATGACTGTGGCACTATTCTGTATTCATTCATTCATAGTCTGTTTTACCAAAGCTTTATCTTGGTCAGGGTTGCAGTGGGTCTGGTAACCATTGGAGAATGAGCTGAGTGAGATTGTGTAGTTAATTGTTTATTATCTGTGTTTTTGGATCGACCTAAATCTATTTTAGGTGATTGTTTAAAATCTAGTTTGTGGTGCAGAGGTCTGGGAACAATTTGTGGTTCCAGAAACTTTTTACTTATAAATTCTCACACTAACAGATATTTGATCAATTATAAACTAGCTGAACTAACAAAATATTTGTGTCGTGGCTCTGTAGCTCTTTCAGTTCATGTGTTTTGTTAATCATTTTGTCTCTGAGAACTTGAGGAATCTTCTTCACATTCACAGTGATTGTTACATGAAACTACAATGAAACCAGGTGTTATTTACACAAGAACCTTTATTTTTATTTAAGGTCTTTCACACACACACACACACACACAGTCTTCTTTCTATAATCTTCATCCACGCAGATGCCTGTAGAATAAACACACAATAAATTACATTACAGAAACACAAAATACAATCAATATTTTAATAGTTTCATGTTATTACTTCTACTTATCCTAATTATATTAGCATTACAATCTTTGTTAGCATTCTCTGTGATCTAGACCATATCACAAGATCTTTTAGTTCTAACTTATTAAGTCTGTTTCATTCTTACTAACCCTAACCTCATACTGTTCTCTGTAAACCACTCATGCTGAAGGATTTCTTTAAGGCTGAGACGTTTTTCAGGCTGTTTCTCCAGACACCTACTTATCAGATGGTAGCAAGCTGTGTGTAGTGATAAAATGAGATTAAAATGTTGTTGTATTTAAAACTAGATTTCTTATTTACACTTTCTATCATTGTAATGACGTTATAAACTTGATCAAACTTTTTAAATCATGTTTTTATGCAGGTTTTACAGACTGTGTTTCTAGATCTTAATGTGAGCTGCTTCCATTTTCTTACTATCAGAAAGTTCAGGTAAAAAGTCCAGGCCCCCATCAACAATCTCCACTTCATCCCCGAACGGCATCTCTCCACAAACTATGGTGTGCAGGAGTACGCCCAGACTCCACACAGTAGCAGGGCAGCCATACATTTCCTTCTCAACTATCCACTCAGGTGGAGCGTATGACTTAGTGCCTGAGTGAAAGGAAGAAATGCTTTAGAGAAATACTTCTCCACTCAAATCCATTTCATTCTGTAACTAAGTACTTCTGAGGGGAACTTACCTGAAAATGAGGTGTACGCTGTTTTCTTTATGGGTCGCTCCAGGATTAGGATGTAGTGCTCGGGGGTGTCAAACCAATCCAGTAGTTTCAGCACAGAATTACAGTGAGGTGGCTTGGATACCATCTTCATTAACGCCACCTCCACAGGAAGTGGGTACGTCTCTCCAGGCTAATAGAACAACAGACAAGGTTTGGAATCAGTAGTAGGTCTAAACTATGATGAGCAGGTCTGTTAGTAAAGATCTGGGCTGGTCTAAGGCAGTAAGTGGACCAACAGTTTTGGTCTAGATCTGGTCTATGAAGGTTTTTATCTTGTTTAAACCTTGTTGAGTCTTTGTGATACTTTATTAGTAAAAGAAAAAGATGAACTTACAATAGTGATGAATCTGTCGCGGGGGTCCTTCAGCACATATTTCACAGCAACCTGTTCACAAATACAAACACAATTAGTGGATTTAGTTGTACAGAAGTAATAATAATAAACATTAGGGTTTAGTTAAAGAATCTCATCATCCAAATAGAACATTTCTCCTTCTGATTGTATCTTATTAATGTGTAATGCTCTACACTTCCTGTCTTGTGTTTATGTGCTGATGTTCACCTGTTTCCCATCTGCATTACAAACACCAGCATAAACCGCACCACAGCCTCCTTCTCCCAGCAGCTCTCCCACAGTGTAGCAACAATCAAAACTCTCTGTAAAAGTGATTTTTATTCCATTTAAGTCAAATTCACATAGAAAATGTACATCATATCAGCAGTACTAAATATCTGTTATATAAAGGCTGTCAGTGGTGTTTGGCCGTATTCTGTATTTCTGCAGGTGTAATATAATCTCTATTGGTTGATGTAGCAGGTAACAGATGTACAACAATATATTATTACAGGAATTAGTGAAGAATAAACTGACCTTCATGGTTCAGGTTGTTGAAGAAATGAACGCTGGTGGTTGGATCCTCTGGGCTTTCTTCATCGCTCAGGATTTCTTCTTCTGCACCTACAGAACAAACCCCTGAAAAGCTGTATGTACTATACTTACCACCGCTCTCAACAGAGGCATCAGAGTCATTCAACTCAGCAGCACATTCAAAGATCACTTCACCAAGGCTGATCTCAGCTACAGAGGCTAAAGGTCAAAGGTAGGTAGGTGTCGAGGGAAGAAGGTGAAACAGAAACAGTCAAACAGAAACAGTTCAGCTATTTTGAAGCTAAAGTCTGCAGGTAAGGTTTGATTCAGCTGTAATCTCAATATTACCTGAAGCTTCAGATGCTTTTTGGTGCTGATCTGATTCTGAACTAACTGCAGACGATGATGACGACTTCCTGTCTAGTGCCTATCAAACAGATAATACTGGTGTTACACAGATGCAGATAAAATATCATACAGGGAACAACATCACAATTCACACTTAATGTTTTTAAATGAGAGACTTTTTGTTGCTGTATTATTACATCATTAGATATATACACGTCTCAGTGATTCTCAGAAGGTGTTACCTCCGAGCTGTCTGATCTGTCAGCATAATCAGGCTTGGTAATGATGTTCTGTATTACTTTCATCCAAGCCTGTCCAATCTCCTCTGAATCAGCTTTCAAAAAACACCTCCTTCACACACACACACACACAATACACATTTTAATTAAACGATTTATGTATTTTGTGTGAGAAAGGTGTTTACAAATGTAATATATATGAATGAGTATTATTATTGAACAGCACTCACTTAGTGGGTGAAACCAGCTGGAAGTGAAAGCTGTGTCTGATGTTCTCACAGTGTTCAATGCTACACAATCTCACATCTTCTATCAGCACAGTCGCCTCACGCTGGTTACAAACAAACAAAGTTTACACCAAAAATAACAGATGATCCTAAATGCACATTTTAACAGTTCATGCTGTATAATGTTTAGTTTTACTGAATGTAAAGTGTTCTTGTGTCTATATGAGGTTCCTCCAGGTACTTTGGTTACCTTACACAACCCCAAAACATGCAGAAGGTGGAGTGGCTACCCTGAAATGCCTCTGTGTGTACGTGGGTAGTTAAATGGGTGAGTGAGTGGTGCTCTGCATGAGCAGGGACAGAGTAGTGTGTTTAGGACAGGACAAGATTGAGACGAATGATCTGCTGTGGTGACCCCTAACTGATTTAAATTCCAGCAGTGCTATTGACCAGCCAGACATCTACACAGACGTCATGGGCCACGTCTCAGGATTGGTGGCTGAAGCCCCTGTGATGATTGGCACTTTGTTCAGGTGATTCCTGCCTTGTGTCCAGTGTTTCCCAGTGTAACCAGACCCCCGAGACCCTGATCAAGGAAAATGAAATCAGGTTGGAAAAGGTCATGTGACTCACCTTAGACTTGCTCTTGTAAATGAGCTGATTGTCCTTAATCATAAACCAGCGCCTGCAGAGAAAAACACAGAAACAGCTGCAGCTACTGAATATTACTGACAATATTACTGCAGGAATGAAACTGTTCAGTACATCAGGGTTTGTTCAGTGCTTTATTTCATGTCAACAAGTTTTGTGTATCACTTTTTATCTAATATAATATTTTATCTGAGGATTTATTTATATTGATCAGTTAATTAAGTGAATAAGTGAATAAAAAATACTGATATTTAATGAAAAAAAAACGTTTTGAATCCACTTGAGCTTTCTACAAACCTGTTCCATGTCTTAAACACATTGCTGGCCCTCTTGAACAGAAATCCCTCCATAACGATCCTGTTCTCTCTGTCCACATCGTATTTCTGTCTGCTGTCCTCATTCAGGTCGTCCTGAGAAGACGTCCGAGGACGGGTCAGACAAACCGGCCAACAAAAGAATCTCTGCATTAAAGAAGCACGTTGGTTCTCACGTCTCTTCTGTTTCTCAGCCATGATGAGTGAAGAGGTGAAAACAGAGCAGCTTCACCAAACCCGAACTTTTATTCCATCAGGATTTAATAGAGGAGCTCAGAACAGCGACTGTGACGTCACACAGTTCTACAGTGGCGCTGAAACTACTTCAACTCCATTTACAGCCGATTACACACACACACACACACACACAATTACATATTACACACACACACACACACACACACACAATTACATATTACACACACACACACACACAATTACATATTACACACACACACACACACACAATTACATATTACATGTGATTACTGTGTGTGTATTGTACACTCAGTATCATTAAACACACACACACACACACACAATTACATATTACATGTGGTTACTGTGTGTGTATTGTACAATCAGTATCATTACTTATTATTGGTG
>NW_026947256.1:250000-267500 GCF_030014385.1 Trichomycterus rosablanca
CACACACACACACACAATTACATATTACATGTGGTTACTGTGTGTGTATTGTACAATCAGTATCATTAAACACACACACACACACACACACACACACAATTACATATTACATGTGGTTACTGTGTGTGTATTGTACACTCAGTATCATTAAACACACACACACACACACAATTACATGTGGTTAACTGTGTGTGTATTGTACAATCAGTATCATTAAACACACACACACACACACAATTACATATTACATGTGGTTACTGTGTGTGTATTGTACACTCAGTATCATTAAACACACACACACAATTACATATTACATGTGGTTACTGTGTGTGTATTGTACACTCAGTATCATTAAACACACACACACACACACACACAATTACATATTACATGTGGTTACTGTGTGTGTATTGTACACTCAGTATCATTAAACACACACACACACACACACACACACACACACACACACACACAATTACATATTACATGTGGTTACTGTGTGTGTATTGTACACTCAGTATCATTAAACACACACACACACACACACACACACACAATTACATATTACATGTGGTTACTGTGTGTATTGTACAATCAGTATCATTAAACACACACACACACACACACACAATTACATATTACATGTGGTTACTGTGTGTGTATTGTACAATCAGTATCATTAAACACACACACACACACACACACAATTACATATTACATGTGGTTACTGTGTGTGTATTGTACAATCAGTATCATTAAACACACACACACACACACACACAATTACATATTACATGTGGTTACTGTGTGTGTATTGTACACTCAGTATCATTAAACACACACACACACACACAATTACATATTACATGTGGTTACTGTGTGTGTATTGTACACTCAGTATCATTAAACACACACACACACACACAATTACATATTACATGTGGTTACTGTGTGTGTATTGTACACTCAGTATCATTAAACACACACACACACACACACACACACACAATTACATATTACATGTGGTTACTGTGTGTGTATTGTACACTCAGTATCATTAACACACACACACACACACACACACACACAATTACATATTACATGTGGTTACTGTGTGTGTATTGTACACTCAGTATCATTAAACACACACACACACACACACACAATTACATATTACATGTGGTTACTGTGTGTGTATTGTACACTCAGTATCATTAAACACACACACACACACAATTACATATTACATGTGGTTACTGTGTGTGTATTGTACACTCAGTATCATTAAACACACACACACACACAATTACATATTACATGTGGTTACTGTGTGTGTATTGTACACTCAGTATCATTAAACACACACACACACACACACACACACAATTACATATTACATGTGGTTACTGTGTGTGTATTGTACACTCAGTATCATTAAACACACACACACACACACAATTACATGTGGTTACTGTGTGTGTATTGTACAATCAGTATCATTAAACACACACACACACACACACAATTACATAATACATGTGGTTACTGTGTGTGTATTGTACACTCAGTATCATTAAACACACACACACAATTACATATTACATGTGGTTACTGTGTGTGTATTGTACACTCAGTATCATTAAACACACACACACACACACACACAATTACATATTACATGTGGTTACTGTGTGTGTATTGTACACTCAGTATCATTAAACACACACACACACACACACACACACACACACACAATTACATATTACATGTGGTTACTGTGTGTGTATTGTACACTCAGTATCATTAAACACACACACACACACACACACAATTACATATTACATGTGGTTACTGTGTGTATTGTACAATCAGTATCATTAAACACACACACACACACACACAATTACATATTACATGTGGTTACTGTGTGTGTATTGTACAATCAGTATCATTAAACACACACACACACACACAATAACATATTACATGTGGTTACTGTGTGTGTATTGTACACTCAGTATCATTAAACACACACACACACACAATTACATATTACATGTGGTTACTGTGTGTGTATTGTACACTCAGTATCATTAAACACACACACACACACACACAATTACATATTACATGTGGTTACTGTGTGTGTATTGTACACTCAGTATCATTAAACACACACACACACACACAATTACATATTACATGTGGATACTGTGTGTGTATTGTACACTCAGTATCATTAAACACACACACACACACACACACACAATTACATATTACATGTGGTTACTGTGTGTGTATTGTACACTCAGTATCATTAAACACACACACACACACACAATTACATATTACATGTGGTTACTGTGTGTGTATTGTACAATCAGTATCATTAACACACACACACACACACACACACACACAATTACATATTACATGTGGTTACTGTGTGTGTATTGTACACTCAGTATCATTAAACACACACACACACACACACACACAATTACATATTACATGTGGTTTCTGTGTGTGTATTGTACACTCAGTATCATTAAACACACACACACACACAATTACATATTACATGTGGTTACTGTGTGTGTATTGTACAATCAGTATCATTAAACACACACACACACACACACACAATTACATATTACATGTGGTTACTGTGTGTGTATTGTACACTCAGTATCATTAAACACACACACACACACAATTACATATTACATGTGGTTACTGTGTGTGTATTGTACACTCAGTATCATTAAACACACACACACACACACACACACACACAATTACATATTACATGTGGTTACTGTGTGTGTTTTGTACAATCAGTATCATTAAACACACACACACACACACACACAATTACATATTACATGTGGTTACTGTGTGTGTATTGTACACTCAGTATCATTAAACACACACACACACACAATTACATATTACATGTGGTTACTGTGTGTGTATTGTACAATCAGTATCATTAAACACACACACACACACACACACACACACACAATTACATATTACATGTGGTTACTGTGTGTGTATTGTACACTCAGTATCATTAAACACACACACACACACACAATTACATATTACATGTGGTTACTGTGTGTGTATTGTACACTCAGTATCATTAAACACACACACACACACACAATTACATATTACATGTGGTTACTGTGTGTGTATTGTACACTCAGTATCATTAAACACACACACACACACACAATTACATATTACATGTGGTTACTGTGTGTGTATTGTACACTCAGTATCATTAAACACACACACACACACACACACACACACACAATTACATATTACATGTGGTTACTGTGTGTGTATTGTACACTCAGTATCATTAAACACACACACACACACACACACACACACAATTACATATTACATGTGGTTACTGTGTGTGTATTGTACACTCAGTATCATTAAACACACACACACACACACACACAATTACATATTACATGTGGTTACTGTGTGTGTATTGTACACTCAGTATCATTAAACACACACACACACACAATTACATATTACATGTGGTTACTGTGTGTGTATTGTACACTCAGTATCATTAAACACACACACACACACACACACACAATTACATATTACATGTGGTTACTGTGTGTGTATTGTACAATCAGTATCATTAAACACACACACACACACACACACAATTACATATTACATGTGGTTACTGTGTGTGTATTGTACACTCAGTATCATTAAACACACACACACACACACACACACACACACAATTACATATTACATGTGGTTACTGTGTGTGTATTGTACACTCAGTATCATTAAACACACACACACACACACAATTACATGTGGTTACTGTGTGTGTATTGTACAATCAGTATCATTAAACACACACACACACACACAATTACATAATACATGTGGTTACTGTGTGTGTATTGTACACTCAGTATCATTAAACACACACACACAATTACATATTACATGTGGTTACTGTGTGTGTATTGTACACTCAGTATCATTAAACACACACACACACACACACAATTACATATTACATGTGGTTACTGTGTGTGTATTGTACACTCAGTATCATTAAACACACACACACACACACACACACACACACACACAATTACATATTACATGTGGTTACTGTGTGTGTATTGTACACTCAGTATCATTAAACACACACACACACACACACACAATTACATATTACATGTGGTTACTGTGTGTATTGTACAATCAGTATCATTAAACACACACACACACACACACAATTACATATTACATGTGGTTACTGTGTGTGTATTGTACAATCAGTATCATTAAACACACACACACACACACACAATAACATATTACATGTGGTTACTGTGTGTGTATTGTACACTCAGTATCATTAAACACACACACACACACAATTACATATTACATGTGGTTACTGTGTGTGTATTGTACACTCTCAACTCAAACTCAAAAGAAGCTTTATTGGCATGACAAATAATGACATTCGTATTGCCAAAGCAAGTTACAGGGAAATATAAACAATAAAAATAAGAAAGAACAAAAATATACAGAACATGTGCAAAAAATATAGAATAGAATAAAATATTAATAAAAACAGTGCAAAATAATAACAATAAAAAGTATAATATTTACAATAATGAGGTAGTAAAACAATCAGTTTGTGCATGTGTGTGTGTATGTGTGTGTGTGTGTGTGTATGTGTATATGGGACATGGTCACCCACTGTCCCTCACCTGGTGGCAGGTGTGAGTATAGAGTGCTGCTAGTGTGCAGCTCTCTCTGTGCTCCCCCAGTAGGTGGGGCAGTTTGTCGAGGTCTGGGAGGGAGGTGAAGTTGGGGATGATGTTATTAAATTTAGGGAAGAATTGGGAGCGGACGTGGTGGTACTTGGTACACCGGGTGAGGAAGTGCAGCTCCGTCTCTACTGTACTGAGAGTGCAGTGCTGGCACAACCTCTCCTCCCGGGGCAGCCAGGACCGGGTGTGTCGCCCCGTCTCCACGGCCAGGTCGTGTGCGCTCAGTCTGTACCTCGTCAGGGTGTTTCTTAATTTATGGTCGGATACTGCGCTCAGATAATCTGCTGCACTGTAGTGTCTGTTTAGGGTCAAATAACACTGCATTTTACTTTGAGTTTTAGTTTCAGTTTCCCAATAATTCAGATATTTAGTTCTGAGTTTTTGTGTAATTTGGTTTATTTTAATTGGGTTTGCAGATTTCTTCTGTTCCTGAGTCTTTATTGTGTTAGTGTGTGTTAGTGGTGTGGCGGCGTGTGTTAGTAATGTGTTTGTGTGTGTTATTAGGGTGTCTGTGTGTGTTAGTGGTGTATGGGTGCAGTGACTCAGGACCAGTTGGATTAGGGGACTGGTATGTTTGCTCAGCTCTTGGTGTTTCAGGGCTTTATAATGATAAGTTTGGGGGTCGCTCTCATTTAGATGTTTCCAGAAGTTGATTGCTCTTCTCTGTATGTTTATAATTAGTGGAAATCGGCCTAATTCTGCCCTGCACGCATTGTTCGTGGTGTGTCTGTGCACCTTTAGGATGCTTTTACAGAACTCTGTGTGCAGGGTCTCTAATGGATGTTTGTCCCAATTATGGAATTGATGGTGTGTAAGCGAACCCCAAACTTCACTGCCATATAGAGCAATCGGTTCAATTATTGATTCAAAAAATTTTAAGCCAGATTCGAACTGGAATTTCCACGAATGTTTGACGTTTTATGGCGTAGAAGGCCCTGCGAGCTTTTTCTCTCAGTTCATTTACTGCCGGATTAAAGTTTCCTGTGGAACTGATGTTCAGTCCGAGGTAAGTATAATCTTTAGTGTGCTCAATTTCATGGTGTCCTAATTTATATGTGTGTTTGGTTCCCTGAGATCTGGCTCTTTTCTGGAAGGTCATAATTTTGGTCTTTTTGAGGTTGACTGTCAGGGCCCAGGTCTGACAGTACTGCTGCAGCAGGTCCAGTTTGTGCTGAAGACCCTGAGCGCTGGGGGACAGCAGGACCAGATCATCTGCATACAGCAGGAGTTTAATCTTTGAGTCGTGTAGAGTGAGACCGGGCGTGGCTGAGTGCTCTAACATGGAGGCCAATTCATTAATATAGATGTTAAATAGAGTTGGACTTAAACAGCAGCCCTGTCTCACTCCACGCTCCTGAGAGACGGGATGTGTTCTCTTACTGCCGATTCTTATTCCACACTGGTTTTCTGTGTACATGGATTTAATAAGATCGTATGTTTTACCCCCTACACCGCTCTCCAACATTTTATAAAACAATCCTTCGTGCCAAATGGAATCAAAAGCTTTTTTAAAATCAATAAAACATGCAAATATTTTAGAGTTATTTTGAACTACATATTTTTCGATCAAGGTGTGTAGGGTGTAAATATGATCGGTAGTGCGGTAATTTGGTAGGAAACACACAAAAACACACACACACACACACACACACAATTACATATTACATGTGGTTACTGTGTGTGTATTGTACACTCAGTATCATTAAACACACACACACACACAATTACATATTACATGTGGTCACTGTGTGTGTATTGTACACTCAGTATCATTAAACACACACACACACACACACACACAATTACATATTACATGTGGTTACTGTGTGTGTATTGTACACTCAGTATCATTAAACACACACACACACACACACACACAATTACATATTACATGTGGTTACTGTGTGTGTATTGTACACTCAGTATCATTAAACACACACACACACACACACACAATTACATATTACATGTGGTTACTGTGTGTGTATTGTACACTCAGTATCATTAAACACACACACACACACACACAATTACATATTACATGTGGTTACTGTGTGTGTATTGTACACTCAGTATCATTAAACACACACACACACACAATTACATATTACATGTGGTTACTGTGTGTGTATTGTACAATCAGTATCATTAAACACACACACACACACACACACACACACACACACACACACAATTACATATTACATGTGGTTACTGTGTGTGTATTGTACACTCAGTATCATTAAACACACACACACACACACAATTACATATTACATGTGGTCACTGTGTGTGTATTGTACACTCAGTATCATTAAACACACACACACACACACACACACAATTACATATTACATGTGGTTACTGTGTGTGTATTGTACACTCAGTATCATTAAACACACACACACACACACACACACACACACAATTACATATTACATGTGGTTACTGTGTGTGTATTGTACAATCAGTATCATTAAACACACACACACAATTACATATTACATGTGGTTACTGTGTGTGTATTGTACACTCAGTATCATTAAACACACACACACACACAATTACATATTACATGTGGTTACTGTGTGTATTGTACAATCAGTATCATTAAACACACACACACAATTACATATTACATGTGGTTACTGTGTGTGTATTGTACACTCAGTATCATTAAACACACACACACACACACACACACACACACACACACACAATTACATATTACATGTGGTTACTGTGTGTGTATTGTACAATCAGTATCATTAAACACACACACACAATTACATATTACATGTGGTTACTGTGTGTGTATTGTACACTCAGTATCATTAAACACACACACACACACACACAATTACATATTACATGTGGTTACTGTGTGTGTATTGTACACTCAGTATCATTAAACACACACACACACACACAATTACATATTACATGTGGTTACTGTGTGTGTATTGTACACTCAGTATCATTAAACACACACACACACACACACACACAATTACATATTACATGTGGTTACTGTGTGTGTATTGTACACTCAGTATCATTAAACACACACACACACACACACACAATTACATATTACATGTGGTTACTGTGTGTGTATTGTACACTCAGTATCATTAAACACACACACACACACACACAATTACATATTACATGTGGTTACTGTGTGTGTGTATTGTACACTCAGTATCATTAAACACACACACACACACAATTACATATTACATGTGGTTACTGTGTGTGTATTGTACAATCAGTATCATTAAACACACACACACACACACACACACACACACACACACAATTACATATTACATGTGGTTACTGTGTGTGTATTGTACACTCAGTATCATTAAACACACACACACACACACAATTACATATTACATGTGGTCACTGTGTGTGTATTGTACACTCAGTATCATTAAACACACACACACACACACACACACAATTACATATTACATGTGGTTACTGTGTGTGTATTGTTCAATCAGTATCATTAAACACACACACACACACACACACACACAATTACATATTACATGTGGTTACTGTGTGTGTATTGTACACTCAGTATCATTAAACACACACACACACACACACACAATTACATATTACATGTGGTTACTGTGTGTGTATTGTACAATCAGTATCATTAAACACACACACACAATTACATATTACATGTGGTTACTGTGTGTGTATTGTACACTCAGTATCATTAAACACACACACACACACAATTACATATTACATGTGGTTACTGTGTGTATTGTACAATCAGTATCATTAAACACACACACACAATTACATATTACATGTGGTTACTGTGTGTGTATTGTACACTCAGTATCATTAAACACACACACACACACACACACACAATTACATATTACATGTGGTTACTGTGTGTGTATTGTACAATCAGTATCATTAAACACACACACACACAATTACATATTACATGTGGTTACTGTGTGTGTATTGTACACTCAGTATCATTAAACACACACACACACACACACACACACAATTACATATTACATGTGGTTACTGTGTGTGTATTGTACAATCAGTATCATTAAACACACACACACACACACACACACACACAATTACATATTACATGTGGTTACTGTGTGTGTATTGTACACTCAGTATCATTAAACACACACACACACACAATTACATATTACATGTGGTTAATGTGTGTGTATTGTACACTCAGTATCATTAAACACACACACACACACACACACACACACACACAATTACATATTACATGTGGTTACTGTGTGTGTATTGTACACTCAGTATCATTAAACACACACACACACACACACACAATTACATATTACATGTGGTTACTGTGTGTATTGTACAAACAGTATCATTAAACACACACACACACACACACAATTACATATTACATGTGGTTACTGTGTGTGTATTGTACAATCAGTATCATTAAACACACACACACACACACACAATTACATATTACATGTGGTTACTGTGTGTGTATTGTACACTCAGTATCATTAAACACACACACACACACACACAATTACATATTACATGTGGTTACTGTGTGTGTATTGTACAATCAGTATCATTAAACACACACACACACACAATTACATGTGGTTACTGTGTGTGTATTGTACACTCAGTATCATTAAACACACACACACAATTACATATTACATGTGGTCACTGTGTGTGTATTGTACACTCAGTATCATTAAACACACACACACACACACAATTACATATTACATGTGGATACTGTGTGAGTATTGTACATTCAGTATCATTAAACACACACACACACACACAATTACATATTACATGTGGTTACTGTGTGTGTATTGTACAATCAGTATCATTAAACACACACACACAATTACATATTACATGTGGTTACTGTGTGTGTATTGTACACTCAGTATCATTAAACACACACACACACACACACACACACACAATTACATATTACATGTGGTTACTGTGTGTGTATTGTACACTCAGTATCATTAAACACACACACACACACACACACAATTACATATTACATGTGGTTACTGTGTGTGTATTGTACACTCAGTATCATTAAACACACACACACACACACACAATTACATATTACATGTGGTTACTGTGTGTGTATTGTACAATCAGTATCATTAAACACACACACACACACACACACACACACACAATTACATATTACATGTGGTTACTGTGTGTGTATTGTACACTCAGTATCATTAAACACACACACACACACACAATTACATATTACATGTGGTCACTGTGTGTGTATTGTACACTCAGTATCATTAAACACACACACACACACACACACACACACAATTACATATTACATGTGGTTACTGTGTGTGTATTGTTCAATCAGTATCATTAAACACACACACACACACACACACAATTACATATTACATGTGGTTACTGTGTGTGTATTGTACACTCAGTATCATTAAACACACACACACACACACACACACAATTACATATTACATGTGGTTACTGTGTGTGTATTGTACAATCAGTATCATTAAACACACACACACAATTACATATTACATGTGGTTACTGTGTGTGTATTGTACACTCAGTATCATTAAACACACACACACACACACAATTACATATTACATGTGGTTACTGTGTGTATTGTACAATCAGTATCATTAAACACACACACACAATTACATATTACATGTGGTTACTGTGTGTGTATTGTACACTCAGTATCATTAAACACACACACACACACACACACACAATTACATATTACATGTGGTTACTGTGTGTGTATTGTACAATCAGTATCATTAAACACACACACACACAATTACATATTACATGTGGTTACTGTGTGTGTATTGTACACTCAGTATCATTAAACACACACACACACACACACACACACAATTACATATTACATGTGGTTACTGTGTGTGTATTGTACAATCAGTATCATTAAACACACACACACACACACACACACACACAATTACATATTACATGTGGTTACTGTGTGTGTATTGTACACTCAGTATCATTAAACACACACACACACACAATTACATATTACATGTGGTTAATGTGTGTGTATTGTACACTCAGTATCATTAAACACACACACACACACACACACACAATTACATATTACATGTGGTTACTGTGTGTGTATTGTACACTCAGTATCATTAAACACACACACACACACAATTACATATTACATGTGGTTACTGTGTGTGTATTGTACAATCAGTATCATTAAACACACACACACACACAATTACATATTACATGTGGTTACTGTGTGTGTATTGTACAATCAGTATCATTAAACACACACACACACACAATTACATAATACATGTGGTTACTTTGTGTGTATTGTACACTCAGTATCATTAAACACACACACACACACACACACACACAATTACATATTACATGTGGTTACTGTGTGTGTTTTGTACACTCAGTATCATTAAACACACACACACACACACACACACACACACACACACAATTACATATTACATGTGGTTACTGTGTGTGTATTGTACACTCAGTATCATTAAACACACACACACACACACACAATTACATATTACATGTGGTTACTGTGTGTATTGTACAAACAGTATCATTAAACACACACACACACACACACAATTACATATTACATGTGGTTACTGTGTGTGTATTGTACAATCAGTATCATGAAACACACACACACACACACACAATTACATATTACATGTGGTTACTGTGTGTGTATTGTACACTCAGTATCATTAAACACACACACACACACACAATTACATATTACATGTGGTTACTGTGTGTGTATTGTACAATCAGTATCATTAAACACACACACACACAATTACATATTACATGTGGTTACTGTGTGTGTATTGTACAATCAGTATCATTAAACACACACACACACAATTACATATTACATGTGGTTACTGTGTGTGTATTGTACACTCAGTATCATTAAACACACACACACACACACAATTACATATTACATGTGGATACTGTGTGTGTATTGTACACTCAGTATCATTAAACACACACACACACACACACACACAATTACATATTACATGTGGATACTGTGTGTGTATTGTACACTCAGTATCATTAAACACACACACACACACACACACAATTACATATTACATGTGGATACTGTGTGTGTATTGTACACTCAGTATCATTAAACACACACACACACACACACACACACACAATTACATATTACATGTGGTTACTGTGTGTGTATTGTACACTCAGTATCATTAAACACACACACACACACACACACAATTACATATGGTCACTGTGTGTGTATTGTGCACTCAGTATCATTAAACACAAACACACACACACACACACACACACAATTACATATTACATGTGGTTACTGTGTGTGTATTGTACACTCAGTATCATTAAACACACACACACACACACACACACACACACACACACACACAATTACATAATACATGTGGTTACTGTGTGTGTATTGTACACTCAGTATCATTAAACACACACACACACACAATTACATATTACATGTGGTTACTGTGTGTGTATTGTACAATCAGTATCATTAAACACACACACACACACACACACACACAATTACATAATACCTGTGGTTACTGTGTGTGTATTGTACAATCAGTATCATTAAACACACACACACACACACACAATTACATAATACCTGTGGTTACTGTGTGTGTATTGTACAATCAGTATCATTAAACACACACACACACACAATTACATATTACATGTGGTTACTGTGTGTGTATTGTACACTCAGTATCATTAAACACACACACACACACACACACACACACCATTACATATTACATGTGGATACTGTGTGTGTATTGTACACTCAGTATCATTAAACACACACACACACACACACACACACACACAATTACATATTACATGTGGTTACTGTGTGTGTATTGTACACTCAGTATCATTAAACACACACACACACAATTACATATTACATGTGGTTACTGTGTGTGTATTGTACACTCAGTATCATTAAACACACACACACACAATTACATATTACATGTGGATACTGTGTGTGTATTGTACACTCAGTATCATTAAACACACACACACACACACACACACAATTACATATTACATGTGGTTACTGTGTGTGTATTGTACAATCAGTATCATTAAACACACACACACACACACACAATTACATATTACATGTGGTTACTGTGTGTGTATTGTACAATCAGTATCATTAAACACACACACACAATAACATATTACATGTGGTTACTGTGTGTGTATTGTACACTCAGTATCATTAAACACACACACACACACACACACACACAATTACATATTACATGTGGATACTGTGTGTGTATTGTACAATCAGTATCATTAAACACACACACACACACACAATTACATAATACATGTGGTCACTGTGTGTGTATTGTATAATCAGTATCATTAAACACACACACACAATTACATAATACATGTGGTTACTGTGTGTGTATTGTACACTCAGTATCATTAAACACACACACACACACACACACACACACACACACACAATTACATATTACATGTGGTTACTGTGTGTGTATTGTACAATCAGTATCATTAAACACACACACACACACACAATTACATAATACATGTGGTCACTGTGTGTGTATTGTATAATCAGTATCATTAAACACACACACACAATTACATAATACATGTGGTTACTGTGTGTGTATTGTACACTCAGTATCATTAAACACACACACACACACACACACACACAATTACATATTACATGTGGTTACTGTGTGTATTGTACAATCAGTATCATTAAACACACACACACACACACAATTACATATTACATGTGGTTACTGTGTGTGTATTGTACACTCAGTATCATTAAACACACACACACACAATTACATATTACATGTGGTTACTGTGTGTGTATTGTACAATCAGTATCATTAAACACACACACACACACACAATTACATATTACATGTGGTTACTGTGTGTGTATTGTACACTCAGTATCATTAAACACACACACACACACACACACACAATTACATATTACATGTGGTTACTGTGTGTATTGTACAATCAGTATCATTAAACACACACACACACACAATTACATATTACATGTGGTTACTGTGTGTGTATTGTACAATCAGTATCATTAAACACACACACACAATTACATATTACATGTGGTTACTGTGTGTGTATTGTACAATCAGTATCATTAAACACACACACACAATTACATATTACATGTGGTTACTGTGTGTGTATTGTACAATCAGTATCATTAAACACACACACACAATTACATATTACATGTGGTTACTGTGTGTGTATTGTACAATCAGTATCATTAAACACACACACACACACACACACAATTACATATTACATGTGGATACTGTGTGTGTATTGTACACTCAGTATCATTAAACACACACACACACACAATTACATATTACATGTGGATACTGTGTGTGTATTGTACACTCAGTATCATTAAACACACACACACACACAATTACATAATACCTGTGGTTACTGTGTGTGTATTGTACAATCAGTATCATTAAACACACACACACACACACACAATTACATATTACATGTGGTTACTGTGTGTGTATTGTACACTCAGTATCATTAAACACACACACACACACACACACACACAATTACATATTACATGTGGATACTGTGTGTGTATTGTACACTCAGTATCATTAAACACACACACACACACACACACACACACACAATTACATATTACATGTGGTTACTGTGTGTGTATTGTACAATCAGTATCATTAAACACACACACACACACACACACAATTACATAATACCTGTGGTTACTGTGTGTGTATTGTACAATCAGTATCATTAAACACACACACACACACACACACACAATTACATATTACATGTGGTTACTGTGTGTGTATTGTACACTCAGTATCATTAAACACACACACACACAATTACATATTACATGTGGATACTGTGTGTGTATTGTACACTCAGTATCATTAAACACACACACACACACACACACACACACAATTACATATTACATGTGGTTACTGTGTGTGTATTGTACACTCAGTATCATTAAACACACACACACAATTACATATTACATGTGGTTACTGTGTGTGTATTGTACACTCAGTATCATTAAACACACACACACACAATTACATATTACATGTGGATACTGTGTGTGTATTGTACACTCAGTATCATTAAACACACACACACACACACACACACACACACACACACACAATTACATATTACATGTGGTTACTGTGTGTGTATTGTACAATCAGTATCATTAAACACACACACACACACACACAATTACATATTACATGTGGTTACTGTGTGTGTATTGTACAATCAGTATCATTAAACACACACACACACACACACACAATTACATATTACATGTGGTTACTGTGTGTGTATTGTACAATCATTATCATTAAACACACACACACAATAACATATTACATGTGGTTACTGTGTGTGTATTGTACACTCAGTATCATTAAACACACACACACACACACACACACACACACACACACACACACACACACACACAATTACATATTACATGTGGTTACTGTGTGTGTATTGTACAATCAGTATCATTAAACACACACACACAATTACATATTACATGTGGTTACTGTGTGTGTATTGTACACTCAGTATCATTAAACACACACACACACACACACACACAATTACATATTACATGTGGTTACTGTGTGTATTGTACAATCAGTATCATTAAACACACACACACACACACAATTACATATTACATGTGGTTACTGTGTGTGTATTGTACACTCAGTATCATTAAACACACACACACACAATTACATATTACATGTGGTTACTGTGTGTGTATTGTACAATCAGTATCATTAAACACACACACACACACACACAATTACATATTACATGTGGTTACTGTGTGTGTATTGTACACTCAGTATCATTAAACACACACACACACACACACACACAATTACATATTACATGTGGTTACTGTGTGTATTGTACAATCAGTATCATTAAACACACACACACACACAATTACATATTACATGTGGTTACTGTGTGTGTATTGTACAATCAGTATCATTAAACACACACACACAATTACATATTACATGTGGTTACTGTGTGTGTATTGTACAATCAGTATCATTAAACACACACACACACAATTACATATTACATGTGGTTACTGTGTGTGTATTGTACAATCAGTATCATTAAACACACACACACAATTACATATTACATGTGGATACTGTGTGTGTATTGTACAATCAGTATCATTAAACACACACACACACAATTACATATTACATGTGGTTACTGTGTGTGTATTGTACAATCAGTATCATTAAACACACACACACAATTACATATTACATGTGGATACTGTGTGTGTATTGTACACTCAGTATCATTAAACACACACACACACACAATTACATATTACATGTGGTTACTGTGTGTATTGTACAATCAGTATCATTAAACACACACACACAATTACATAATACATGTGGATACTGTGTGTGTATTGTACAATCAGTATCATTAAACACACACACACACACACACAATTACATATTACATGTGGTTACTGTGTGTGTATTGTACACTCAGTATCATTAAACACACACACACACACACACACACACACAATTACATATTACATGTGGTTACTGTGTGTGTATTGTACACTCAGTATCATTAAACACACACACACACACACACACACAATTACATATTACATGTGGTTACTGTGTGTGTATTGTACAATCAGTATCATTAAACACACACACACACACACACAATTACATATTACATGTGGTTACTGTGTGTGTATTGTACACTCAGTATCATTAAACACACACACACACACAATTACATATTACATGTGGTTACTGTGTGTGTATTGTACAATCAGTATCATTAAACACACACACACACACACACAATTACATATTACATGTGGTTACTGTGTGTGTATTGTACACTCAGTATCATTAAACACACACACACACACACACAATTACATATTACATGTGGTTACTGTGTGTATTGTACAATCAGTATCATTAAACACACACACACACACAATTACATATTACATGTGGTTACTGTGTGTGTATTGTACAATCAGTATCATTAAACACACACACACAATTACATATTACATGTGGTTACTGTGTGTGTATTGTACAATCAGTATCATTAAACACACACACACAATTACATATTACATGTGGTTACTGTGTGTGTATTGTACAATCAGTATCATTAAACACACACACACAATTACATATTACATGTGGATACTGTGTGTGTATTGTACACTCAGTATCATTAAACACACACACACACACAAATTCAAATTACATGTGGTTACTGTGTGTATTGTACAATCAGTA